>NC_073303.1:266302149-266369649 GCF_027595985.1 Sorex araneus
ATGGTTGCCAGTGGCAGGATTCGTCCTTTCTCAGGGGCCACCCGGGGCCCAGAGTGTTGACCATGAGTTAGGCGCTCGTTGAGTCTGGCTCCTCACTCTTGTACGTGGAACTGCAGTAAACATACAACTGCAGGTGCCTCTCCTGGTGGCTAGGGGTGGGGCCCGGGGGATATCGTTGGTACATAATCAGAAATGGCAATAACTGGATTATACAGCACTTCTGTTTTTTATTTGTTTTTTAATATTTCTGGAGAATCCAGATGCCAATATCTTTAATGAAATATTTACAAGCCAAATTAATATATTGAATCATATACTGATCACTAGAATTTATTTCAGGGATGCAAGGATGGTTTGACATGCTAATAATAAATGTGGATAAACCATAGCAGTAGGGAAGAGAAGAGTATGCTTGTATCTATACATTATATTTGTAGATTTCTCATTTAGAGGTGCAGGTAGCTGTGCTTTGGGGTTGCTTGGGTTCTGAGGTTTAACCCGGTGTGGAACCCGTGTATCTTCCTAAGTAGGTGGCCTGTAAAATGTTCTAGCCGGTCTAGTTACAGGATTTCCTTTGACCAGTGGCCTTTGGTTCTTTTGTAAACCTGCTGGAGTTTTGATTTCCATTCATTGGATCAGTTTTGCATATCTGCTTACTGTTGCAGGCCTCTTGACATTTGGGGGTTTGTTATTGAGGACTTTGGTTTTCACAGTATTTTATTCTTGAAAAATAGTGAGTTCTATTATACATGACTATGTACTGTCTCCACGTCTTTCAAAACCAGCTTAAATTTGATTTGCTCTATAAAACCGACTGCATATGTTCCATAACAACCTTCCCCTGCATCAGACTCCTGCACCACTTATGATAATACTCTCTGGGAGTATTGATACTGTTAGTACCTATTACAGAGATCAGACACCCGTCTTAGCCGCCTGCTAGCTACACGTCCCTTCAGGTCAAAGCCGGTTTTGTATTCCTTACAGTCCCTCACCAGATTGCACGTGTATTATGGAAGGTCTATGCCAATCTTTTTTTTTTCTCTTGGTCTATTGGATGAATGTATTAAATGCTGGAGACCAGTTTATTTTTTAAATAAATATTTACTTTGGATAGAGGTATGATCTCATTTTCAAGCTCGTGGTTTGGAGTGCTTGTCAGAGTGAGCCGTGCCTGCGTCCAGTCACGTCCCGTGCTTCCCGTGAAATCCGGGCGCTCTGCGGTGCCTGCGGCCCCGGGCCACGCGTGCGGCTCTCGGAGACGGTTGGCGCTGGCTCCAGCTCCCAGGAGGCCTCGGGGAGACCCTGCCCTGAGCCAGGGACGCCAGGCCAGTGCCCTGCCAGCGAGTCTGGAAGTAGCTTCCGATCGGGCTGTGGCAAGGTGAGCAGGACTGGACCTGCCCGGGTACACACGTGTGGTGTATGCCGTTGCTGTGGCCTGCGGGGCATGTAAGGCTGCACATGTATGCCATGTGTCATCATTGTGGCCTGCGGGGCATGTAAGGCTGCACACGTGTGGTATATGTCATCACCGTGGCCTGTGGGTGTGCAGGGCTGCACACGTGTGGTGTGTGCATCGCTGTGGCCTGCGGGGTGTGTAGGGCTGCACACGTGTGGTATAGGTCATCACCATGGCCTGCGGGTGTGTAGGGCTGCACATGTGTGGTGTGTGCATCACCGTGGCCTGCGGGTGTGTAGGGCTGCACACGTGTGGTATAGGTCATCACCATGGCCTGCGGGTGTGTAGGGCTGCACATGTGTGGTGTGTGCATCACCGTGGCCTGCGGGTGTGCAGGGCTGCACACGTGTGGTATATGTCATCACCGTGGCCTGCGGGTGTGCAGGGCTGCACACGTGTGGTGTGTGCATCGCCGTGGCCTGCGGGGTGTGTAGGGGTGCACAGTCCCCGTGGCCTCTGGTCCGTGTGGGCTGCACGCGTGTGGGTCTGGTCATCCCCAGCACACAGTGTGTGACCGGCGGCCGGGTGGTGCCTGTCCCCATGCGGAGACCCTGCCTGGCTGCCTGGCTGGAGTGTTTCCGGCAGCTCACTTTCCCCCTGTGTGTGGGGCTCGGACCCAGGGCCGCCCGGTTGTGTTTCTGGGGTTGCTGGGAAGGCCGAGTGGACACGGCCCGGCAGACGCGAAGCCTCAGGCCATCCCAGGACAAAGCCCAGGAGCAAAGTGGTCGTCATGGTGGTGCTCCCACCTGCCCTCGGCACTCCCTGCTCCCCTCCCCCCAAGTGCCACCCGCCCGCCCGCCCACCCTCCCCTGGTGTCCCCTGCAGAGGCCCCCCCCTCCCGCCCCCGCCCGTCTCTGCAGGTCTCCGTGACTGGTCTGGGGGGCCATCTGGGGAGGGCCAGGGGCTGTCTCTGCCGGGGTACCAGGGCGCCCCCGCTCCACTCAGGGCCTGCAGGGGCACCGCAGGGGGACGGTGTCCTGCCGGGACCAAGCCAGGGTGGCCACCAGCAAGACCAGCTCCCTCAGCCCTGTGCTAGCTCCAGCGCCTTGGTCACTCGGTTTCCCATTACCGAGCCGCCCCTGGCTGGTGTGTGTGCATGTGTCTCTGTGTGAGCGTGTGTGTCTGTGTGTTCATGTGCGTGTGTGTCTGTGTGCGTCTCTGTGTGCGTGTCTGTGTCTGTGTGAGCGTGTGTCTGTGTGTGCGTGTGTGTGTGCGCGCGTGTATGTGCGTGTCTGTGTGTGTCTGTGTGTGCATTTGTCTGTGTCTGTGCCCTTGTGCCCATTGTCCCCTGGAGGTCGGCATCTCAGGCCTGAGGGCACCAGCCCCCGGGCACTCACTGCCCAGTAGGGGCCTGGGCACCCCCAGCATCACCACGTGGCCTCGGGTGGCCCCGCGCAGCTCAGGGAGGCCCCTGCTGTGGGCCTGGCTGCACTCAGGCTTGGCCCCTTGAGCCTGCTCGGGCCCGTGAGCACTGGGAATGAGCAGTGCCGGGGATGCCCAGATCTCCCCAGCCTGGGAGGGGCCTCTGCATCCCGAAAGGAGTATGCGGATGCCGCGCTCTGTCCCTGGCGCTGAACGGTCTGTGTGTGCCTCTGTGTGTGTGTGTGTGTGTGTGTGTGTGTGTGTGTGCGCGCGCGCCTGTGTGTGTGTCTGTCCCTGGCTGCCGTCCAGACCGGTGCCGGCGCTGTCGGGGAAGTGCATGTGCATCTGCCGGGCGCGGTGAAGCCACCGCGATGCCCGGAGCGGGAGACCCGGGCGAGGGAGGGACGCGGCGGCCACCCCCCTGTCGCACTCACCCCTGCAACTCTCGCGAGGCCGAGGCTGCTCCCCCACAGGGGACCCCACTGAGCCCCCAGACCCACGTCCCCCTCCGAGGTACCCGGGGGCGCTTCCGGGGACACTCTCGGCTGTGCGGGTGGCCGAGGAGGTGGGGCTTCGGGGACCCCGGGCGGTGCTGGGGACCCTTTGGTGCCGGGCGAAACCAGAGCGGCATCCCGCCTCAGCGCCCGACTCTGACCCAGGGGCGATGGGTGAGGGTGTGCTTGTGTCCAGGCCCTCGGAGCCCTGAGAACGCTCTCAGACAGGGCGGCAGGGAGACCCTGCCTGCTTGCTGCTGACCACCCGCAGCGGTGGCCCCCGAGCAGGGCAGACCCCCGGGTGCTCTGTGCAGGTGCGGAGAGCCAGTGAGCCCATCTGTGCGGAGGCTCGTTAGTTCGGGGTGACCAGGGCCAAGATCAGATGAACTCCGAGCCTGGCTGGAGCCTCACGCAGGTGTGACGCTGACATGGGTCAGGAGGGACGGCCCGTGGCCTGGCCGGTGCTCTAGAGGCCCCGTGCACAGAGGGACACGCACTCCAGGCTGGCCGGGGGCCGGGAGGCTGCGGGACCCCATGGCTGGGGTGAGTCCGGGCTGAAAACGGGCTCCTCAGTTTTAGGCATGTGTGAACGCAGCCGAGAAGTCAAAGGTTCTCGTCTGCTCGCGCCGTTGGACTCCTGCTGACTGCAGGTGACAGGCCAGCACAGACTCCTCACGGCGTCTGGAGGATCCAGGGACCAAGTGGTGCAGCTCTCGGGTGGAGTGACACTCCAGAACACATGATCCTTACTGTGTCCGGACACTGCTCACGCGTGCACACACACACACACACATGCACACACACACGCACACAGAGACATACACACACACGACACACACAGACACACACACACATACACACACGGCACACAGACACACGCACACATAGACATGCACACACACAGACATGCGCACACAGATACATACACACAGACGCACATGCATACATGCGCACACTCAGAAGCACACACATGTACATGACACACACAGACACACACATGCACATGGCACATAGACACACATGCACACACACAGACATGCACACACAGATACATATGCACACACACAGATGCACACGAGCATACACATGCACACATGCGTACACCCAGAGGCACACACACGCACACAGGCACGCACGCACACAGACATGCACACGTGCATACATGCACACGTACACGCACTGCATGCTCTGTGTCCTCCGATCTTGACGACAGCCCTCTGAGGCGGGCATAGTGAAGCCTCGCAGTGGCCCATGAAGCGCAGCCTTTGTGCTCGGGGCGCCCGGCGGCTCCTGTGCATGCCGGGGCTGTTGCTGATACACTCCGTGTGTTGCAGGAGCCCGGGGCCCACCGGGCCAGGCGGCCAGCGCCCCCCGCACAGGGCAGCTCCGGAGCCCCCACCTGCTGGGCCGTGCACCTCTGGACACCTTCGCACTACAGAGTTCGTAGCCCGTTACCGGAGGACGGAAATGAGTGACCTCGGGATCTAGCCCGTTCGTGTAGATTAATCGTCTTAAGACAGATGACTCGGTCACTCACCCGGATTTGGGTGTCGGGTTTATTGATGGAAATATTTGCTTGTATGTTACGTGTTTCAAGCATAGAGTAACTTTGAGATTCGTGTTACTGTGGTGATTTTAACCTTTCCACTTTGATTGTTTAAATTGTCACACCCATTATTTTGGCATTTTACTCAAATAGTAATGTAACCAAAATTGACAGAATATGGACAGTCGTTAAAAGCTTGATTTCAGGAAAATTCGGTTTGCTTGCTCTCCGAGCCTCTGGGGCCACGGCAGGTCGGAGCCCGCGAGGACCCGGGGCCAGGCTGGGGGGATTCAGCATCCACCTCGTTTCCCCCGGGACGTCCGCCCCCACCACCCCGGTCTCCAGCTCGCAGCCCCTTGCTTCTGTGCTGGAGGGGGCGGAGGGCACGGACCCAGAGCGTCCGTTTCTCCTCTGCCCAGACCCCGGGCGCTGCCGAGCGGTGCCCAGAGTTTCCTCCATAGACGCCCCCGGGCGCCGCCCGCTGAGGGCCCGAGCTTCCGTCCCAGTCGCACGCGGGGCTGCGTGAGGCTGCTGGGCGCCGAGCTGCAGTGGCCGCGCTCGGCGTGTGCCGGGGTGTGACCGCGCCACGGCGAGCAGGGTGGGTGCTCCAGAGCCATCGGCCCCTCGTGCAGCTTGCAGTTCCCCGGAGCCGTTTCCACGGGACCCTCCGGGCTGCTGCTTCGGAGGTTGCGATGGAGCCGTTCACCCTCCAAGATGCGACGTGTGACGGCCCCCAGCAGCTCCCGGGACGCAGGGCACATTCCGAGCAGGCCCCGAAGGCCTAGTCCACATCTCCCCTACTTGATCCGAACCATTCAGACAAACTAGAACCAGACTCGGGCTGGAGCGACAGCACAGCAGGGAGGGCGTTGGCCTTGCACACGGCCAACCCGGGTTCGATTCCCAGCATCCCACAGGGTTCCCCGAGCACTGCCAGGAGTAATTCCTGAGTGCAGAGCCAGGAGTAACCCCTGGGCATCGCCGGGTGTAACCCAAAAAGGAAAGAAAAAACAAATCAGACAGAACTAGACTCTTTCTGCAGAAAGTGCTCCGCCGAGTCTTTGTTCTAGTTCAGGCGGCCATGAGTGTCCCCGTGCTCAGCACGATCCTGCCTCCTCTCTGCTCGCAAGGGCCCACAGAGTGTGGGGACATGCGGCCCTCCCCTCTGCTCAGCGCTGGCCGTCTGGTGCTGCTGATGGTGACCCGGGTACCACTGCCCGGGTGACTGCCCCGCCAGGATGCACCCTCGAACCCAGGATGACCCCTCTGACCCGCCCTCTATCCCAGGATCCCTCTGACCGGGACCTCTCGGGCCCAGGACCCCTGGCCGGGGACATCTCTGAGCAGCCTGTCCCTGCCTTAAGAGAAGTCGTACCTGCGCGTGCGTGCCACGTGCCCTGGTGCCTTTGAGATTAAAGTAGAAGTAACGGAGCTTTTATTCCCACCCTTCTCCTCCCGGGGGCCCGTAAATAAAGCCTCAAGTGGAGGAAGGGCCGGGGCGGGCGCCCCGAGCAGAGAGGAATTGGAGTGACAGATGCGCTTTCTGAACTTGGAAATCAGAGGCTGACGGCGGCCGGGCTGCCTCCCCCCTCCCCCTCCCCACGGCCCCTGGTAGCTAGCTGTGCCGCGTGTCAGCCACAGGTGTCCGGGTCAAGTCTTACCCCACACAGGGGGGTGGGTTACATGCTGCCCATATGAACCGTTGAAAACGTGAAGTTTCCTAATAAAGCGACGCCGAGACATCACGCGTGTGTCTGTGCCCTTCAGACCTCGCTCTCCCGGGCTCAGGCCATCCGTCCGTCTGTGTGGAACAGGTGCGGGCCTTCCTGGCGTTCCGGGAAGCCTTCCCTGCTCCGGGGGACTCGCTTGCTCGGGTCCCCCTCGTTGTGTTAGGACAGGGTCTGTTCCCGGGTCCGGGTGAGGGGAGGGCAGGTAGGGCAGCCTTGCACAAAGCCGACCCAGGTTCAATCCCGAGCACTGCAGAGTGAGTCTTGAGCACCCCCGAGTGCCGTTCCAGTGAGACTCAGGGGCCGCTCCCGTGGTGCTGGGCGGGAGGGGGTGGGGGCACGAGCTGGCAGCAGGGATATGGTGGGCCGTGCAAGGGACCGTCTGCGCTGGGCTTCGCAGTGGCCCGGACGGCGTGCTTGCTGTGTCACGGCGACTGCTCTCCTGGACTCTGTAAGCGTGAGACGCGTCCCTGAGGGGGGACCGTCCCTCCGCGCCGGCTCACAGAGCCCGGGGGGCATCCCTGACCCTCGGAGCAGGAGGCGGCTTCCGGTGGGCGAGAACGTGAGTGAAACGTTGTTTTTCTCTTGGACAATGAGGACAGAAGGACCCCCGGTTCCTCGCCTGTGTCGTGTCGGCCGTCGTGCCGTGTGGCAGTCCAGCCATGCCTCGGTCAGTCCACGCGTCATGGGCTGGGAGGCGCCCTTGTTCCTCTTCGCTTCTCGCTCCCGCCCTCCCGGCCGGCCTGCGGGGAGCTGCCCCTGGGCCTAGCGCGGGGCTCTCTGCAGCGACGCCCTTCAAAGGCTTCGGCTCGGGGTCTCGTCCCGAGACGGAAGCAGAAATTGCCCGGGTCGGGCCGGTGCGGGTGGAGCCGCTCGCTGGCAGGGCCTGGGTGTTCACCGCCTTTGAGCCCGGGAGCGGGCCCAGGTCCCTTCTCTTCCTCTCGCCCAGCCGCCCAGCCGCCCAGCTGCAGCCTCTGTGGGAGAATAAAGGCAAGGGGAGGGCTGGGGACGGACTAAATTGGCCAATCACCATTTCAAAGGGCGCTAAGTAGGTAAGGAGGTGCGGAACCTCGTCCCAGGGACTGGGGCTGCCAGTCATTTACTCCACCCTGCGACACCGCTCTCATCTCTGGGCGGGCCTGCGGGGTTGGGGTCTGGTGCAAGCTGTGGGGTCTCTGCCCGGAGAACTCGAGCCTGGGCTGCTGGGGCCGGTGCGGCCGAGCCGGCAGATCCTAATTACACGGGAACGTGCCCCTTGGAATGTCGTCATCGCGGCATTCCCCTCAAGTAAGGCGAAGAGAGAAAAGTCACACGATGGCACCATGCTGGCCCGCGCTGCAGCCGTCCCGCTGGGCTTGGTTCTGGTCTCTCTAGGTGTGAGTCCGCGCCGTTGTATTCCAGTGATGCTCGGTGCGCGTTTCCAAGGGCCCGTCCAGGCCCCCGCTGCCGGCTTAGCCCGTGCCCCGGGGCCGCCGTCTGCATCTTCATGCTCCCGCCCCGCCACCGTTCGGCAGTGCCAGCCGGGAGCTTCGGGCTCAGCCTGGCCAGTTGGCGTGCAGCTGCTCAGAGCCGGGTGCCCCGTCCTTGCAGTGCTCGGAGCACCGTGAGGGTGTTGCCCACTGCAGAGAGACCCCGCGTTCCGTCTTGCGTTTGCTGGCCGTGGGAGTCTCGGGGGGGCAGGTGTTTTTCTGCCGCTGTTCCCTTTCCTCTCGCCTGACCCTTCTCGTGGGAAGCCGCTGAGGAGGAGATGATTTTGCCTCGTGTCTTTTTTTTTTTTCAGCTTTCAGGATTGTGTTTTGCCCCTGACAGTTGCGACTTGCCCTGGAATGTGTTAGTTGTGGTTCTTTTTGCATCGGTAGATTTGGGGCTCATTGAGCTTTAGTGAGGGCTGAATGTTCCCACCAAATCTCATGTTTTTCACCCAGTATTTCTTGAGATTACTTTTTGCCTGCTTCTTCTTGTCTCTCTTTTCTCCTTTCAGGACCCCAGTTACGGTTATGTCAGATGTTTGCTATTATCCCGAGCCCGCTAAGAGTCCATCTAATTCTCTTGTAATATTCCCCCCTTTGTTTGTTTCGGTGGTTTTTATCGGCGGCCTTTATACTTACTGATCCTTCTGACACCGGACTTGTTGCTGTGAAGTAGTTGGGGTTTTGTTTTGTGTGTTTTCTTACTTCGCTATTGTACTTGCCAACTGTAGGGTCTCCGTCTGGTGCCTTCTCTGTGCTGCTGGCTCCTCTGTCGAGACTCTACACGTTCATAATTGCTTCACTGATGTCTTCGCTAAACTGAACATCTGGACCAATTTGGAGTTATTTTCTATTAATTGCGTTTTACTTTCCTCGAGAATGACTTCATCCTTCGGTATTTCCTTCCCGATGCCTCGTCCGTGCCGGCTGTGAATGCCATGGCGGAAACCGGACCTTGGACGGGCCTCGGTTCGGTTCTTCTGAGGGAGGGGGCGGGTCGGCTTCAGACAGCAGTGACGCCCCCTTCGTCTCTGCTGCGATGCGCCGGCCGTGGGGCGGCTCCGCACCTGCCGGTGCTCACGCACAGACCTGCGCGCCCTGGGCCGCACACACACACACACACACACGCGCCTCACCAGGTGAGCTGCGGTCAGAGGGCGGCAGAGCCGCCAGGCCCACCCCTGGCCCTTGTGGCCAGCACAGGCACCAGACTTGGCCTGAGGCGCGGAGGCTCCCCCGGCCTCCGTGAGCACCTTCCCGCCTCACTCTGTGTGTGTGTGTGTGTGTGTGTGTGTGTGTGTGTGTGTGTGTGTGTGTGTGTGTGTGTGTGTGTGTGTGTGTGCCCATGCGCGGACGTGTGTGATGTCTGGCTCTCCAGCCTGGCTCCCAGATGTCTGCAGTTCGGGGCACCAGAGGGTGGCCCTGGGCACTGTGGGTGGGTGAGGAGCTGTCCTAAGGTGGGGCAGTCACAAGTCTCTGGTGATCGGCTGCTCCAGGTTCTCTGAGACCATCTCTCTGCACACAGGCAGGCCGTATGTCCTGTGGGCGGGCAGGCGCTCCCTCCGTCCCTCTGTCCCGTGGGCGGGCAGGCGCTCCCTCCGTCCGTCTGTCCCGTGGGCGGGCAGGCGCTCCCTCCGTCCGTCTGTCCTTGGGCGGGCCTGGCCTCTCTCCCCCAGACCCTCCTGAGTCGAGGGCCCAGAGCACCGCCGCCAGCCCAGGTCCTGTCCAACCCCAGCGGCCAGCGCAGAGGCCTGGGGAGGTGAGGCCGGGCGGGCCAGGGTCTCGCCTTCCTGGCGATGAGGCAGGGCCTTGCTCCCGTCTTCCTCTGCCGAGTGGCCTTCCCGGCCCCTGGCCCGAGGGCCGGCCGCTCTGTGCCCACCTGCCCTGCCTTTCTCCCACCGTGCCCCTCGCCTCGCCCCAGGCCCCTGCTCGTCCCCGCTCCTTCTCGCGCTCTCGTTCCACGCACGCGGCTCCCGGCCAGGTGCCGCCGAGCCTGGAGTTGCTCCCGTCCTCGGGGCTTCGGTTAGCTGTGCCCGTGCCTCTGCACTCCGAGTCCTGTCGGCCGTAGCCCGGGACGGCTGGCCGGTGGGCCTTGGCGAGGCACTCGGGGGCTGGGCTGTCGGTGGGCCCTGAACAGGACGCGGTTCCTCCCGGCCGCCTCTGAGTCCCTGCAGTACACGCCGCGTCTCGTGCCGAGGTGACCAGCTGTCTCTGGAACTTTCCTGGTGTTCTCTGTTTCAGAGAAGCGGCTGAGCTAGCTGAGGTCCGCAGTCCCCGAGGCCGCGTGGAGGGGCTGCCACCCGGCTGTCCCCGCCTGTATCTTAGTAGCGGTGGGGACGGTGGGATTTCTGCCGAAGAAATCTAAGGAGAACCGGCTCTTCCCCTTTCCTGCGGGACTTGATTTATGTTCTTTCTTCCATTGGAAATTATAGATTTTGTTTTCAACTTTTGAGGATTTTTTTTTAATGAAGCTGTAAATTATTGGTTTTATTTGTTGCTGGTAATTTTTCTCTCACTATGCTGCCATTTTTCCTTAGCTCTATAATGATGAATACTTTTTATATAAAATTGAACATTTTTATTTTATACCTGTCTTCTTCCTTTATGTTTTCTTCTGTGGCTTCTCAGCCTGAAAAAACAGTTGTGCCCCCATGTGAATTCTGTCTTAGAGAAGGAAATTAAATTGCTGCTTTTATAGTTTACAAAACTACTGGGTATCAGCATTTCATAGGGCTTGGCTTAACCTTTAAGGGGTTTTGTCTTTTTTTTTTAAGTACTCCCCCCCACTTACTGTAATATTTTGCTCCTCAAGGTCTCAGGAACAAATAATAAAAAAAAATACCTAAAACCTAATCTTGAATGAAATTATGTTTCCTAGAAGGTGGGGGATCCGCTGCCGTCCTGAGAACCGGGTCGGTTAGAGTAAAGTGGGAGTGAGTGTGGGAGTGAGTTTTCCCGGGGGCTTTGGAGCGCCCGAGGCAGTGTTTTCGGCAGGGTCGCTCTGGTCGGGTTTAGGAATAAACCTGGGGCTTCACTGGCCTGGTTTGGAGCCGTTTGGAGTTGATGTGCGGGGTGGGGGTGCGGGGGAGGGGAGTGGTCAGCTCGTCCCAAGGACGTGAGCACCAGTGTCGTCCCCCACAAGCACCCGGGTACCTGTCAGCACCTCTGG
This sequence comes from Sorex araneus, assembly GCF_027595985.1. Lineage (NCBI taxonomy): Eukaryota > Metazoa > Chordata > Mammalia > Eulipotyphla > Soricidae > Sorex > Sorex araneus. Next base: position 266,313,376 of record NC_073303.1, read on the forward strand.
GTGTGGCCCAGACGACAGCCCGAGGCCCGCAGTCGCGCAGTCACGTGGGGTGTTTTGCCTGGTTTCGGTTTTGGCCACGTCCTGTTCTCTGGCCTGACGCCCGGCGGTGCCGGGGTCACGCCGGGTTGGCCCTGTGCCAGGCGCACCCCAGTCCCCTACTGTCCCCACCCAACGGCCGGATCCGCTCTCTTGGTTTGGGGTTTGGGGTTTTTGTCCTCGAGCCACGCCCGGCAGTGCTCAGGAGTCACCCCCGGGGGGAGTTGGTGAGGGTCGAGCCTGTTTCAGCCCCGTGCGTGGCCAGGGCTCCCCGACTGCCCCGTCACTCCAGCCTGCCAGGACTTTTAACACGCGAGGTTTTGGCTCTTCTTGGGCAGAGATGGTTAGTTACGACTAACTGTGGCATGGTTTGATGATTCAGGTGTCGGGTAAGGCCGGGGGTGGCACGGCGGGCAGCTTACCCCGGCCCTGCGCCCGGGACCCGGTGGGGTGCCAGGGATGAAACCTGGGGCAGACGCCCTCCGGCTTCGTTTACACTCGCCTCCTGTCCTGGGCAGTGTCCGCCCTCGGGGGGCAGCCCGGTGACCAGCCGCCAGCAGCAGCAGAACTGTGAGTCGCTCTGGCAGGGCATTTCAGTACCTTAAAATGAATGACAAGTACGTTATACTGAGCTGTAGATAATAATAACAGTAATAACAATAATGATGATGAAAATGATGATGAGGGAGCAGCCTTCGCATTTTTCACGCTAGCCTTTGCTTTGTGTGCTAAAGGTTGTCTGTTCTCCCCACAGCTCAGTGCGGCCCTACCTGGAGACGCAGGTGGAGAGGGGGGAGAAGCCCCGGGGGAGCCGCATGCCCTTCCCTCCCCCCGCCCCCCCCCCCCCCCCGCTCTCCTCTGTTGTGTAACTGAAACCGTTTCCTGAGTGCGGGGTCTTTGACAGCCCTGGTCTTGTCTTGTGGAAATGCTGTCCAGCGTCTCCCCAGATCCTTGAGCGTCAGGGAGAGCCTCGGGGCCTCGATGCCGTCTCCCGGGGCTGGGCTCGAACCCGTCCACGGCCCGTCTCCGCGTCTCCCCCCCCACCGCCTCCCGGGGCTGCCCTTGTCAGCATCTCAGTCACGGGCCAAAAATGAAATGAAATAGCAGTTTGGGTTTTGGCTTTGGGCCTCGCCGGCGATGCTCGGGGCTCTGCACCCGGTAGTCATTCTCGGTGGGGCCCGGGGGGCCCTAAGGGGCGCCAGGACGGAACCCGGGCGGGCCCTGTGCAAGGCCAGCGCCCTCCCCGCTGTGCTAAACTGAGTAACAGTCTTCAAGAAGGAGCTGCCGGGTGCCTGCCCCCGGCCGTGTGTGGGACCCCTGAAGGCCGCTCGGAGCATCTCCAGGAACACGCTGCCCGTGGTCCCCGCACGGAGGCCGCCCCGGCGGACACGCTTCCCGGGCCCCAGCGGACACGCTTTCCAGTCCCGACACGCAGTGGCTCCTGCAGAGAAGCCCCCGGTGCTTTTGCTTCTCTCCACTGCGGATTCAGGACACGGAAAGGGGTCTCGGGGCCACGTTAGAGTAAGGAGCAGCAGCGACGGCTCGTAATTGAGCCAAGGCCTTTCTTCCCTGTGATCTAGAGCATGATGCACTGCCGTGCAGAGACCGAGGGGCAGGGAGAGGGGCCGTCGGGGGGGCAGACCCAGCGGCTGCAGGAGCACCCCGCCCGCGCAGGGCTCCAGGGACAGGAAACACTTTCAGACTCAACTCCTCAGAGGCCCTGAAGGACGCTTGTGTGACTATTTGAAATAAAGTCTCATAGATCATTCTCAGATACTAATTTTCATGCATTAAAAGATGAGCTTTTATTTGAAGCTGTAATAGCAAAGGCAGGTGCTTGAGAAGGTAATTGAGGAGGTCCTGGGACAGCATGGGACCAGGTGACGCTGCACCCGGGCGGCTGCTCACGTCTCACTCTAGGACAAAGGGCTGGAGCGGTAACACGGCGGGGAGGGCAGTGGCCCGGCCTTAGGACAGCGGGGAGGGCAGTGGCCTGGCACGTGCTGACCAGGTTCGACCCCCCGCATCCCATATGGTCCCCTGAGCCCCGCCAGGAGGGATTCCTGAGTGCAGAGCCAGGAGGGACCCCTGAGCATCGCCGGGGGTGACCCCAAAGCAGCAGCAACAACAAAATTAGGGAAACTTCTCAATTGCTTCTAAGTTAGTAGAACTGTTGACAGCGGCGTCACCTGCAAACGTCCCCACGGTGCAGATGAGCTGTGGAAACAACTCGGGGCTTCCTGCCGGGGTGTGAGGGGACTTCGCGTGTGGCTGTTGCTGGTGGGCGGAGCTGGGTGTGTTTCTGCCCGGGCGCTGTCCTGTGCCCGGCCCCGCCGGAGGGGCCAGCGCTCGGGCCTTCCCGCCAGGGGGCGGCGGTTGCTGCTGCTTCCCGGGCTCCGTGGGACGGTGCCTCCTGGCTCGGCTTTCGCCCACTCTTTCTTCCACGAGGCTTGTGGAGTCGGGTCTCGAACCCGTTTCTCTGGCTGTTGCGCGTGGCTAGACAGGGACCTGAGTTCACGTCCTTCACGAGCACTGTCCAGTGTTGCCAGCGCCACGTGTTCAAGAGGCTTTCCTTGCTCCACGTTTCTTGCTCCCTCCTCAGAGACTAAACGATCATCTCTGAGGGCGCGTGTCAGATCTGCAGCTCCGCCCGTTGTCCTGCGGGCCTGTCTTTACCCCAGGACCATACTGTTTCAGTTGCTGTCGCTTTGTAACGCAGTTGAAGTCGGGGAAGGCGGTGCCTCTCATCTTCTTTCCCCCAGGATTGCTTTAGCTCTTCGTGGGGGTCAGTCGTTCCGTATGAACCTCAGGAGTGTTTTCTCTCTTTCCCTGAAAACTGGCCTGGGCATCCTTGTCAGGACCGCATTGACGCCGTAGACACTCGGGGAGTATCGCCACATTGGCAGTGGTCACCTTCCCAACCCGTGAGCAGGGGGTGTGTCTCCACTTCCCCGTGTCCTCTTTTATTTCTTGAAGTTGCGTTTTGTAGTTTTCCTTGTACCAGTCCTTCACCTCCTTGCAGCTAGCCCAGGGCGGAGCAGAGGGGAGGCTGGAGAAGGGTGTGTGTGTGTGTGTGTGTGTGTGTGTGTGTGTGTGTGTGTGCATGTGTGTGCGTGTGCGTGTGTGTGCGCGCGTGTGTGTGCGTGTGTGTGTGCATGTGTGTGCGTGTGTGTGCACGCGCGTGTGTGCGTGTGTGCGCGCGTGTGTGCATGTGTGTGCGTGTGTGCGCGCGCGCGTGTGCGTGTGTGTGTGCGTGTGTATGTGTGTGCGTGTGTGTGCGTGTGTGTATGTGTGTGTGCCTGTGTGTGCGTGTGTGTGTGTGTGTGTGTGTGTGTGTGTGTCCCCACGGGAATCCCGGCACAGGCGAGAGACGTGGCCCTTCCCCAGGGTGCTGTGGGCCGTGGAGGCTGTAACAAGTGTCTGGGCGGCCGTGCTAAGGTCAGGGGAAACTGTTGTCCGCTGGTCAGCGCCTCAGGCGCCCGGGCCGTGGGTCTGGGGTCTCCCGAGCGGCCCTTCTAGAAAGGCTGCATCAGTTCTGAGTCCTGGCGCCTCCCTGCTGCTCTCCCTGAGCCCCATGTCTCGGCCCTGCCCAAGAGCACCTGTGAGGGAGCAGCGAGGTTCGGAGGGCCCCACCCGGCCGCTGTATCTCTGCGACACGGTGCTCACGTGACCCTTCTCTCGGTCCAGTTTTGAGTTAGGAAACTAGCTATTAAGAGAAACTGTTTAACGACAGCCAGTGAGTTTGTGCTGAGATTGGACTGAGTGTTGGTTTAATTCTTTCTCTTTTTCTTTTCTTTTCTTTTTTTTTTTTTTGGTTCTTATTTAAACCAAGTTGGTATTAAGTTCTAGAAGCAAGATAAATTTAGTTTCGAGCTACTTGTAATATTTCTCGCTTAGGCCTTGATCCTAAGAGATAGAATTATAGTAACTGTTAAAATGAAATGTAGCCAGAAATATGATAAGCTGTTGATATGTGTCTGTGTCAGGGCGAGATTGCGTTCACTTCAGAGGAAACGGCCCAGCACTTCGACCGGGAATCCGGTCAGCATTTCAGAAGCCATTTGTTCGCCAAGGCACGATTAAAATGAGCCGTTTTGCTGGCACTCGTAATTACGAAGATCATTAACGGGAGTATGCACAAGACAAAGGAAAATTTACTTCTAAATTTATGTCATCGTTTCTGGCAATAAAAATGGTTAAGTTCCTCCCTCCCCCCCCCCACCCTCCCCTTGAGGACAAGCAGGTCCCTGCAGACCAGCCAGGGCCGCTCGGTGTCGTGCGTGCAGAGTTTGTGATCCGTGTTAAAATTCAAATCCTCCCATTTTATCATCTTTGTGGCTTCGGGTTATTTATTCTTCACCTAAAGGGTGGTGTTAGAATACTCGCCTGCTGGTGCTGTTATGCGGACTTTGTTCAGCGAGAATTTTGCAGAAGGGCCGCAGGACCCGAGCCTTCGAGGCCGTCGACAGTTTCCGGAGTGTGCCTGTGAGCCGTCACAGCACTCGGGGAGAGGGTCCCTGGAGGTCACGGAATGCGTCGGGGACTGCCCGATTGTCACGACGTCACTGTGCTACTTACTGCCTGCGTGGCTGGAAACACCGGCTTTGTCGGGGGTGGGGGCAGGCGCAGGGGGCGCCTGTGGGGTTCGGGGACAGTCAGTGCAACGAGAACAGGAGATGGGGTCTGCAGTGGGCAGCATGGCAGGGGGCGGGGGGGCAGCAGGGAAGGTCCCCGGACCTGCACGCAGCTGCCGTGACTCTGTCCCGCCTCTCCAACACCTTCCAGGGTTATTTTTATGGAATTACTGCAGGGTTTAAGTTGTGGTTGCTACAGGTCTTAAATGAGAACCCTTAAACTCGAGCCCATGTTTGAAACCAGGAAGTTCAGTGGAGTCTGTAGCCCTCTCCCCCTGTGCCTTAGGGTTCGGAAGGCTCGGGGGTAGCGCCCCAAGGGCCTCTCAAGGCCCAGGGCCCACTTGCGCTTCTCGGCCAGCCGGACGGGGGCCCCAAGCTGCTCTGAGGTCACGTGCTCGGGCTCGGCGCCCCGGGGTGTCCAGGCTGCCCCTGTGCTCGGCAGCCACCAGGGCCCACCCGTGTGCAGGGGGGACCGTCCCGTCCTGCCAGCGCCCTTTCCCGTCCTCCCGTGACTGCCTTAGGCTTGCTCGCCCCACGTACTGTGCGTTAGTACTAGAACTGTGGCCGTTCTCGTCCTGGCAAGGGTCGTCGACACCTGCACTGTTTGGGGGTCTCCCATGGGGAGCGTGAGGTTCTAGGCAGCTGACCGGCCAGCCCCGTTTTCCCGACTTTTAGACTAGAGTCCCGTGTGCGTCGCTCGCCACTGCTGCGGTGTGTTTCCCAGTGGGTACTTGGGTCTCTGTGCTCCTCAGTGCCGTGTGGCTTCTCACCGCAGCCTCTTGGGATGTGGAGACATGCCATGGTAGTGTGCCAGGGAAACTCACTCACAAGAGGGGGAGGGGGAGGGGGAGAGTGAGGGGGAGAGGAATTCCACATTGTGTCATATTGGACTCCCTGTCCTCTCCCCTGCCCGCTCACTGTCCCCCCCGTCGGGTGACTCTGTGTGTTGGGGGGGGGGGGGGGTAGTTACCTGCTGGTTCCTTTCTGAGTGTGTGACGGAGTCTTCCCACGCCCTTGCCGCAGTCCGGGCACCATTCCTCCTTGCCAGAAGCCGGGGGCGCTGCAGTGTGCTCCCCCCTACTGGCTGCACTGGGGCAGAATTCGGGGCTGGGGGAGGCCACTGGGGGCAGGGGTGGGTGCTGAGCGCCGAGCTGAGGCTGTCCCGGGCGCCCCTAGCCCTGGGGGTCGCCACGTCACCACCGAATCTCTCCTCCTCAAACAGATCCCAGGTGGCTCCACCCTGGGCCGCAAATGCGGTTTTTCCTCAGTATCGGGAAGAGCGTGGCTCAGTTTCCCTCGGAGGGGAGGAGCGGGAGGGGCCCCGAGGGGCGCTGGGGTCCGAGAGACTGCCGTGGCCGAGTTCCTCAGGCCCCACCCGCCCCGTGGCTCCTGCTCGGAAGCCGACTAACTCTCTCTTCTGATTGATCTTTCAGCCGCCGGCAGAACAGGCCAAAGCCAGGCTCCAGCTGGTTCTCGAAGCTGCTGGTAAGTGCTAATATTTGACTTTAATTAAGCGGAAAAGGTCACCCGAGTCCTAGCATGCTGGCAAGTGGGTCAGCGCGGGGAAACCTATTTTCACCTGCCCTCACAGATTTCTGAGATCCAGATTGCACGGATGGCTGAATTTTACCTGGAAAATTTCTTCCTACGCTGCCGTGCTAAGAGGTTTTTTGACTTACAAAGATTTGCTTCGGGGCCGGAGCAGTAGCACGGCGGGCAGGGCGTTTGCCTTGCACGCGGCCAACCCAGGTTCAATTCCCATTCTCCCGTAGGGTCCCCTGAGCACCACCAGTAGTAATTCCTTAGTGCAGAACCAGGAGTAACCCCCGTGCATCACTGGGTGTGACCCAAAAAGCAAAACAAAAAAAGAAAAATTGTTTCATTCCAGTTTGACTTGGGATGAACTCCAGTTGGTTTTTCCTGCATGGATGTTCTTTTGGTGCCTATTCAGGAGTTCTTTGCCCAAGTTGAAATCATAAAGATTTTCTCCTAGAAGTTTGATACTTTTCCATTTGCTTTGAAGTCTGAGATCTCAGTTCTGTCCAAGGTCCGAGCCTTTGGGGTCCGTTGGTCTGGCACACGGAACTGTTAGTTTTGGGCGCCTTCTTTTTGGGTTGTTTTGGGTTTGTTTGCTTGTTTGGCGAGGGGGGCTTTCCAGGCTTGGGGCTCACTCCTGGGTCTGCTCAAGGGTCACTCCTGGCAGGGCCCAGGGACGCCCCCGGTCCTGCTGTGCCCATTCCCAGCCCTGCCGTGGCCACCTCTTGCTCTGCAAGCCGTGTCCGTGTTCTCAGCGGTGCAGTAACGCTCCGACTCGGGTTTCGGCTCTGACACTCGGTGGGGGACGCCAGCAGTGAGGGTGCGACACCAGCAGGAGTGATTTGCCACAGAGGGATAAAGGTTGGCAGAGAGTTTGCCTTGAGTCTCTGCACATCTGTCCGTCTTACTTGACATGCACTTTCAGGTCCGAGCTTTTCTCGTGTTCCCCGTAACTCGAGTGAGAAGGTGCACTCGTGCGAGTCCTGACCCTTCTTACGACATACATTTGTTCCTCGGGTTCTTGCCTTAAAAGAAAACTTGGTGCTTTGCCCAGACAGTGTTTGTTTTCATTAATACTGTCGCAGAGAATTTTATCGCAGTTGCGTCCAGTTTTCTTACCCTTTAATTTGACTTTGAGGCACGTCACGAAGCAAGTTCTGACAGCTCCGACCTGCCAGGAGTCAGGCGCGTCTCTCGGGCGAGGTTCCCTCCCTCGCCTCCAGCCTGCTCTGTGGTGCTGAGGACGGTGAACTCTGGGCCTGGAGAACAGTTAGGGGAGTTTTCCAGCTCAGTGGCTGCTGTGGGCTGGATGAGGATGAGCAGAGACAGCCCTTCCGTAAGTGTGGCGTTATCTATTGAGTCTCATTCTGTGGAGTGCTGTTGCTCCCCAATGCTTCCCTGGGAAAGCACTGTGCCTAGAGCCTTCAATACGTACAAACCATGTCGGATAAATAACTATCGACGTGAGTTGAGAGGGCTTAGAGGGGGTGTTCTGACGTTTTGCTAACCTGGCTGGAGTGATAGCACAGTGGGTAGGGCATTTGCCTTGCACGTGGCCGACATGGGTTCGAATCCTCCATTCCTCTCGGAGAGCCCAGCAAGCTAACGAGAGTATCCCGCCCGCACAGCAGAGCGTGGCAAGCTCCCTGTGGAGTATTCGATATGCCAAAAACAGTAACAACAGGCCTCACCAAGGAGACGTTACTGGTGCCTGCTCGAGCAAATCGATGAGCAAGGGATGACAGTGCTCCAGTGCTCCACTCTCATAAAGAAAAGCCTCGTGCTCCTTGTCCCTGTCCTGACTGTCATTTTTGCCAGACTTTGCTTCTTGGTGTCAGTTCCGTGTGTGTTGCTTCCTAGGCGCCGCAACACGGCACAGCCCGTGGGAAACCCTTGCGGTGTGGCCTAGCGCGTGGGCGTGGGCAGGTGGGTGCAGGGGAGTGGCCGGCATGGCCAGTGTCAGTGGCAAGACACGCAGACAGACAGACAGGTGAGCACAGTGACGTCGGGCCGGGACAGGCCAGGTCAGGCCAGCTCGGGGAAGCTGGCGGCCTGCCGTGACTCGGGGCAGCAGGGGCGCGGCGGGGCCCGGGGAGACTGACCAGCAGGTCCTCTGTTCCGCTGGGCAGCCTGCTGGTGGGTCGGGCCCCTGCCCGACGGTGAGTCCTCAGGAAGGTGCCGTGTGCCCGCGGCAAGGTGACTGGTGGGAGCAGTGACGTTTCCGGCTCGGGATGGGTCCGTCCCACGGGCGCTGGTCGGCGGTGTGTCCCTTGGGGACACGCGTGCGATCACACGCAGGGGCCAGACAGCTCTCGGGCATCCAGCCTGTCTCATGGACGTGGATTTGCAGTGAGAGGGTGTTGGGCTTGACGGTCGTGTTCTGCTTTTATACTCGACAGTTCTGAACCTTCCCCTTTAGACGAAATCTTCTTCTCCCCCATGCCCATTGCCAAATTGCAATTGAAATCAGATTTTCTGTCCGTTCACTTTCGTGCAGAAAAGTGAATTGTGTCTGAGAGCGTCACCCAGGGCGCCAGTGTGTACAAGTGTCTGAACGGGCAGGACGTACCTTGAGATTCGTAACCTCAGCTAGGGATGTAATGATCCTGAGTCAATCCAGTTAAAGCCCTTCCCACCATGACTCCTCCCTTCCCCACTGAAAGATACGTTTACGCTTAGTTCATTTATCTGGATTAAAAACCTTGACATTTTTTATTTTGAAGTCATTATAGGCAGTGATTCGCCTAGAGATGATGGCTTGTATTTTGAATTTTTTACATGTACCCTTTCATTCCCTTTCCTGTGCCGGACTCCTGGTCTGGCCCAAGCTCTCCACCCGAAGGTCAATCTGTCACGTCTTAATTAGTCTCTTGCTTCTCTTGTTGCTTCTCCAGAGACGTGGCATAGATGGAGGAATGTTCCAAGCCCGAGTCCACTCCTACTCATCCCGTGGCCTTGAGCATTTGACATATATTGCTTAGCGAAAACAGGGCATTTTTTTTTTCTAGAGGAATATGACACATGCATGCATTTTTTTTTTTTACTTAATTACAGGTCCTGCTTTTTCTTTCCCTTTTTTAAAAATAGTTTTTGGTTTTTTGTAACAGTGTTGATGTTTGTGGTTTTGATGTATAGTCACAACCACCAGCTTGCCCAGGACCCTCCCCCACTGCCGTCCCTGCCCCTGCCCCATCTGTCCCAACCCAGTTCGTTTTGGAATCTTTTTTTTTTTCTTTTAAGTAACGTTGTCATATGATTCACATAATGAAATTTATCACAACTTTTAGGGAAAAGTATTCGGTAGCATTAAACGCATTCAGAGCTCTTACCTCCACCTCCATCTCCGGTGCCAAGCCATTTCCGTGACTTCAGGGTGACAGACGTCCTATAACACATTTCTCTCCAGCCTCCTTAGCTGCAGCTTCTGGGAATGGCCGTCTGTGGATTCGTCTATCCCAGATGTTTTGCACAAATGCGGCCCTAAAATGCACGGCCGTGCGTATCTGCCTTTCGCTAGCAGGATTGTTGGGAGACACACGCAGCCCGGATCACTATATTCTTTCTTCTGCTGGCTGAATGATACTCCACTGTGTCTGGATGCACCTTCAGCTGTCCATCTGACCACGGATGGAAATTTAGGGTCTTCCACCCCTGGGATGTGAAGAGGGCAGCCATACACGTGCATGAACTCGTGTGAACACTTGTTTGTAGTTGGGAGGGGGAATTACACCTGTGAGTATCATTCTGGGACCGTTTGGCAGTTGTTGACCTTTTTGAGAAATTCCCCATTTTTTCGTGCTCCTTGAGCCGATGCCGTTCACACCCATGGGGGTGAGGCCCAGCCCCGCTGTGACAGCCAGGCCACGCTCTCTGCTGCTCATGGGTTGCGAAAGGGTGGAAACCACCGAGCCGGACCAGGCTGCGCTGGGGGGCGGGGGGCACTTCCCTGACGGTCAGGCTGAGCGACAGTACAGTGCTGAGGCTCGGCCTTGCGTGCGGCTGACCGGGATCAGCCCTCAGCACCTGCTGTGGTCCCCCGAGCACCGCCATGATTAATTCCTGAGCACAGAGCCAGGGTAGCCCCACAATCTCCGGGTAGGACCCAAAAACCAAAAAATAAAATATTTTTTTAAAAAGCGTTTAAATAATAAGACTTAAAATGCTCCCTTATGCTAGTTTGCAGAATGATAAAACACAAAGCTATACAGAATGGTGACATTCAGAGAAAGGTACTTTTGGTTTTAGTTGTAAACTTGGATGAAAAGTCGGGAGGCTGGAAACCCCCACACGGCCCAAGGGGAGGGAGGAGTCGCCCCTCGCTCCGCCCTGCTGGCCTTTGCTCTCTGAGCACCAGTCCAGCTTTCACTGGGGTTTTCTGCAAGACTTCTTTAACTGGATGTTAAGTTTACTAGTGTTCATTCTACGTGGGTTAATTATGTTTTTAAAAATATAGCCATTCGTGGACCAGCAAGAACAAAATGTCATGGGCAGGTATTACCAGTAATCTAATTAGCAGGTGTTTAGGAACCACATTGGATATATGCTGATTATTTGTTTTAAATGTAATAATTGCCAGGGCTGGAGCAATAGCATAGCGGGTAGGGCGTTTGCCTTGCACGCGGCCAACCCGGGTTCTATTCCCAGCATCCCATATGGTCCCCCGAGCACTGCCAGGGGTAATTCCTGAGTGCAGAGCCAGGAGTAACCCCTGTGAATCGCTGGGTATGACCCAAAAAAATGCAGTAATTGTTTAAAAAAAATAACACTATCACCATATGACAGATATGTTCATGAGGCTGAAAAAGTGAAATAAGAGATTTTCCCAAAATGTAAATGTTGAAAGATAACCCTTCTTACATCATGATTATAAGACGCTATTTTCTCTAAAATCTCTTAAATTTTCTTTTAGTAAAATATTGGCACAAAAAGTCTTCAAAATCACATATTAAATATTGTAAGAAATAATAAATTTTGTGCATGTGAGGCAAGTCACCTTGATTATGAAATCTCGTCATTTTTTGAATCAGCTCTAAAACTCTTCGTATTCTCTTTAGAGTTTTCAAAGCACTTTTGTGATCTTTTATCATTTCACTCACTTTAGTGCATGGAGAGCTAATGAACTCCATTGTACAGAAATGCTGAGCGCTTAAAAGATCTCATAGCTGGGAAGTGGCAGAGCCAGAACTAAACCCAGCCTTCACTAAGCGACCACATTATGTTGGGCAGGAAGGAGGGAGGCGGGAAGTAGCGACTCACCTGAGTTCAGGAGGAACAACGCAAGAACCACCAGCACCCCAGAGGGCCCGAAGGTAACCCTGATGAGGAGGCAGCAGTCAGAGCTGGATAGGGCTGGACCCAGGTGCAGGAGCCCACAGGGCCCAGCTAGAAGAGACCCACGTCACAGTACTCCAGACACATCCTAATCGGAATGAGGAAAACCACAGAGAAGAGTACAGTACTGAAAGGAGCGAGTTAAAGAAGGATGTAACATACAGCGGGGCATCTCTTAAGAGAAACCCTCCGGATGCCGAGATAGTGGTGGGATATAGTGAAAAAAAAAAAAAAAACTCAATGGAATGAATGCCTCACCAAGAATGCTTTCTCTAGCCAGACTCATTCAGATCTGAAGGAATAATGCACAACTTCACAGAGAAACAACAACTCAGGAATGTCACAGACGCAAAACCAGATTTACAGGGAAAACTGAAGGGACTACTTTAAGACCAGATGTGTCCCATAAATGTACCAAATTCCTGCTGAAAGATGGCACAAAACTCCTTGACAGTAATCTTTCTCGGTGTCAGTGGGCTAAATGCACCAATTAAGAGATGCAGAGTGATAGGATGGATTAGAACATTCAACCCAGAATTCTGCTACCTGCAAGAAACACATTTGAACAGTCAGAAAGTCAAAAGTCAGGAGGAGACAGTCCTTCAAACCAACAACTCTGAGAAGCCACGGTGGCCTGGCTCATAGCAGATGACATAGATTTCAAGAGGTTAGAACTCACAACGAAGTTTGTTTCTGAATGATTAACGGATCCGTATGTCAGGAAGAACTCACATTCCTAAGCATATGTGCACCCAATAAGGGACCAGCAAAATATTTGAAATAACTGTTGATAGACTTAACAACATTAGTAATTGGAGCATCACAATAGTAATTGGAGACTTCAACACCACCTTGTCACTTCTCAGTGGTTCAGCTAGACTAAAGCTCTTTGAAGGAAGAAATGGAAGAGAGGAGTTTCATAGATATGTACAGAGCTTTTCGTCCTCAAAAAGCCAAATACACATTGTTCTCCAAGGCATTTGGGACATTCTCTAAGATAGACCACATGCGGGGACACAAAAACACACCTCCATAAAGTCAAGAGGATCGGAATCATACCAGCTATCTTCTCCGGCCATGATGCACTGAAAATAGAAGCTAGTCACAAACAGAAACAACACAAACACCTGGAAATTAAATAGCTCAATATTGAACAACTGGGGGGGCAGAGAGGAAATCAAAGAGGAAATTCATACAATAATGAGGACTTGACCTTCTATTAAGAAGAGAATTTCTAGCTCTGCAAGCATTCATCAGGAAGGAAAAAAGGGCCCACATAAATTACTTGACTGCACTTCGTCAGAAACTCAAAAGTGATCAACATAAGGAGGCATGAGAAAGGAAATCATAAGACTTAGAGCAGAAGTTAATGAACTAGAATCCAAGAAAACAATCCGGAAGATCAATGGAACCAAGAGCTGTTTCTTTGAAAAGATAAACAAGATCAATAAACCACTAGCAAGACTCACAAAGAGAGAGACCCTAATAAGCCAAATCAAAAATGAAAAGTATACATCAAAATAGAAACCACGGAAATTCAGAGGATCACCAGAGAATCTTCATGCCACAACAAGAGTACCTAGAAGAAATGGATAAATTTTTAGGCTCCGGTAACTTCCCGAGGCTGAACCAAGCAGATCTAGAGCACCTGACCAGGCCTATCACTGTCGAGGGAATTGAAATGATTCTCAACAGACTTCCCAAGAACAAAAGCCCAGGTCCAGATGGATTCACTAGCGAATTCTTTCAAGTGTCTAGAGGATCTCCTGCCTTTCCTTATCAGGCTTTTCTAGGAAATCAAAGGAAAAGAAACACTCCTGAGCTCTTCCTACAGGCAAACATCACCCTGGTACTAATGGCAGAGACACGACTTACAAAAAAGAATAGAGAGCCAGTATCCCTGATGAACGCAGACGCAAAGATCCTCAACAAAATATAAAGAAATAGGACTATAAAACTCTTCAAAAAGATCATATACCATGACCAAGTGGGATTCATCACACATACAAGGATGGTTTAACGTGTGCAAGTCAATGAATGTCATAAACCATATCAATAGAATGAAAAATACAGTCATATGATCATATCTATAAATGCAGAGAAAGTATTCCACAAGACCCAGCACCCATTCATGGTAAAAACTCCATACAATGGGACTGAAGAAAATTTCAACCTAGTCGAAGCCATTTACGACAAACCCACAGTAAATATTATATTCAGTGGGGACAGACTAAAAGCCTTCCCTCTAAGATTTGGCACAAGATAAGGCTCCCCACTCTTGCCACTTCTGTTCAATAATATGGTACTAGAAGTACATGCCATAGCAATTAGGCAGGAAAAAGTTATCTGGGGCATCCAGATAGAAAGGGAAAAAATCAAGGTAATTATTTGCAGTTGGCATGATACTATAATTAGAAAAGTGTAAAGACTACAATAAAGTTCCTAGAAATAATACATCTATATAGTAAAGTTGCAGGCTACAAAATTAATATGCAAAAGTCCACGCTTTCCTATAAATAATGAAAGACAAGATATTAAAAAGGCAAACCCCATTTAAAACTGTGCCCCAGAAAATCAAGTTCCCCAGAATTAGCTTAACTAAAGAGGTAAAAGACCCTATACAGAGAAAACTACAAAACACTACTTCAAGAAATAAAAGAGGACACAAGGAAATGGAGACGCATCCCTTGCTCGTGGATTGGGAGGATTAATATCATCAAAATGGCAATACTTCCCAAAGCATTATATAGATTGAATGCAGTTCCTGAAAGGATAGCCATGATCTTTTCAAATAAAGAGATCAAACACTCCTAAAATTCATCACTTGTATCACTTATGTCAATTGTCATCCCATTGCTCATCGATTTGCTCAAGCAGGCGCCAGTAACGTCTCCATTTGTTCCTGTTGCGTGCTAGTGTAGCACAATGGCATCTCCTCACTGCAGGATCATAAAGAGCATCAAACCGTTCGTTCAGGGTTTTGACGATCTTGTACGTGGATAGCCACGCAGTCTTTTGACATCCTATGGAATCTAGTTTGTAACAGCTCTAGTCCAGTGGTCGTATCCAAATCGCATTACATGTCCAGCCCATCTGATTTTCAACACCCTGGCAAATGAGACAGAGTCCCTGATTCTTGATCATCGACAGAGGTTGGAACTCCAGATTCCTTCTCTCACTTGAGTGAAGAGAGATATTCCAAGCATAGCTCTTTTGATTCCTCTTTGGGAGACCTGAATAGCGTTCTGGTCCTGTTGTCGTAGGGCCCAGGTCTGTGAGGCCTATGTTAGTGCAGGAAGAACGGTAGAGTCAAAAAGATGTGCCCAGAGCCGGAGCTTCTTCATCCTCTTAACAACCTCTTCAACGCTCTTGAAAGCATTCCACGTCACTCTCTTCCTCCTGCACAGCTCAGGTGCCAGGTCATTCATCATGTTGAATTCTCGACCTAGGTACACATAACTGCTGCATTCGGAGATGTTTATTCTGTTGAGAGCTAATGGAACATCAGGAACTAGTTCGTTTCTCATGAACATTGTCTTCATGAGATTCAGCTGCAGTCCAACCTGTCCACACTCACAGTCAAAGTCGGCCAGCTTTTGTGTGGCTTGGCTAATGTTTGGTGTTATTAGAATGATGTCATCAGTGTCACTAATGACAACTTTCTCAACGTATCTCATATGTCCTGACATTTATATGGAGCAATAAACCCCCACCCCTCCTGGGCCCTGAATAGCTAAAACAATTCTCATGGAAAAGAAGATAGGAACCGTCACTTTCCTGTACTGCAAAAACTGTACTGCATAGCGGTAGTAAGTAAAAACATGGTACCTGACTAGAGACGGACCCTCAGATTGGAGGGATAGAGGTAGATATCTTGAGACAGACCCTCGAGTATAGGGTCAGTTAATCTTTGGTAAAGGAACAAAAACTGAAGTGGAGCAAGGAAGGCCTCTTCAGCAAAAGATGTTGGGAAAACTAATTAGCTACCTGCAAAAAAATGTACCCAGACCTCTTTCTAATGTCATGCACAAAAGTCAAATCAAAATCAATTAAAGAACTTGATAGATCTGAATCCCTAAGGTACATAGAGGAAAACTCCATGAGATTGAAGCTAAAGGCATCTACAAGGAAAAACTATCACTGACCAAGCAAGCGGAAGCAAAGATAAACAAATGGAGCTATATTAAATTAAGCTTATGCACCTCAAAAGAAACGATGACTAGGATATAAAGACAACTCACGGGGTGGGGGAAATTATGTATCCATCACTCCATCACTCATCTGATACGGGGTTAATATCAAAGATGTATAAGGCACTAAATACAGAGCTTGACAAGAAAAAAATCCAACCCATCAAAAAATGGGGAGAAGAGAGCAGAAACTTCCCGAGAGAAGAACTACAAATGGTCAACAGGCACATGGGGGGGAAATGGCCTACTTGCTGATCATCAGGGAGATGCAGATGAGAGCAGTGAGGTGCTGTGCCCCGTCTCCGAGGTTGGCACACATCAGAAAGATCAAAAACAACCATGCTGGCGTGGATGCGGGAAGGAAGGGACGCTCGTTCACTGCAGGTGGGAACGTGGACTCGCCAGCCTTTCTGGAAAATAATATGGACATCTGAAAAAATCTAGAAATTGAACTTCCACTTGACCCAGTCATTCCACTTCCTGGCATCTACCCCAGGGGCCCAAAACAGAACGAAGGAAAACCTTTGCACCCCTGTGTCCCCAATATCTGGAAACAGCCCAAGTGCCCGGGGACAGATGACTGGGTAGAGAAACTGGGGTACATCTACAAAGCCGTGAGGAAAGGTGAAGTCATAGAATCCGCCGCTCCTCGGAGGGCTGTGGAGGGTTGGCGAGGGACAGACACAGAACAGCCTCTCTCACGTGGGGGACATGCAGAATGCCCACGGAGCATGAGAAACCGTCTTCAGTAGGAGGCACGCCCCTGAGGGGCTCGGGTAGGGCAGGAGCGCCCGGAGAGCCTTTGGCAGCGGGGACGGCCAGTGTTAGGGACGAAGCCCGCAAGGCAAGGGGACCGGGAACCATGCAGAAACTTACCTATCTGATGTCACTGTCACTGTCATCCCATTGCTCATCGATTTGCTCAAGTGGGCACCAGTAACGTCTCCATTGTGAGACTTGTTGTTCCTGTTTTTGGCATATCAAATAGGCCACGGGGAGCTTGCCAGGCTCCGCCATGTGGGCAGGATACTCTCACTAGCTTGCCGGGCTCTCCGAGATGGGCAGAGAAATCGAACCCGGGTTCGCCGCGTGCAAGGGGAATGCTCTACCCGCTGCGTTGTCGCTCCAGCCCATCGATCTAATATTTGTATAAAATATTTATATAGAGAAAGCATATGTAATATATGGATGAAGTGTATTAAAATCGTTTTGATGTATTTGTAGAAGCAGACGGGCGTGAGGGCCGTTGGCCGAGGGCGGGGACCCTGCGAAGGGCCCGGTGTTGGACCCTTGTACGGCTGACGCCCGGTCACGAGTGACTGTCGTCTCCTAATTGGGAGTACAAATAAATGAACAGCTGTCGTCGGGAAATGGGCCCTTTCCTGAGCTGCTGGGACGCAGAGTGGCGGTTCCCGTAGGTCAGGAGCCGCACGAGTGCCCTGGGCGCCCGCCCTGTGGGCACCTGTGTCTGGCAGCCCTGTCTGGGCAGCCCCACGCGGCCGCCCCCGGTCCCTCGGGCCCTGTGTGCCTGCGAGGCCAGGGCCGGAGCTGAGTCCGATCCACAGTCCAGCCCCGCTGTGCCAGGCCCCAGGGGGGTGGCCTTGTGCGCTGGACACGCAGGGGATCAACGGTCCTGCCCCCGGGCTGAGAGTGGACACAGGCTCTGTCCATGTTCCTCACCCTGGTGACGGGCTGCTGCGACTGCTGAGTGTGTGTGGGTGTGGGTGTGGGTGTGTGTGTGCGTGCATGTGTGTATGTGCGTGTGAGTGTATATGTGTTTGCATGTGTGTATGCGTGCATGTGTGTGGGTGCATATGTGTATGTATATGTGTGTACATCTGTGTACATGTATGTGTGTATGTGTGTGCATGTGCCTGTGTATGTGAGTGTGTGTGTGTGCATGTGGCGGCACCCCCACTCCCCGCCCCCCGCCGCCTTCCCTGGGCTGCTGTGTGGCTCTGTGGTGCTGGTCTCAGGCCTCGCCCTGCAGGGCAGACCCACCGTGTTCCAGGTGCCTGCAGGGACTTGGCACTTGGCCTTTGGAGGGTGGTGAGTCTGTTTGGTGCCTGGGGCTGCTGGTGTGTTCTCGAGGTGGGCGGTGAGGGTCCCCTCCAGGGTGAGAGCTGGCCCGCCCCCAGCCTGACCCCCAGGGAAGCGCGAGCCAGCGTGCAGAGCGGAGCAGGCCCCGGCCCCGGCCCGCCTCCCGCCCCCGAGTCTCCAGGTGTCGTGGAAGAAGCAGGTGGCCACAGCCCGGCCGCCCGCCCAGGTGGGCACTGTTGGCGGCTCTGCCCGTCAGCTGTTCTCCCGGACCCCAGACGGTCCCAGTGGGATGCGGCCGGTTCTCCCCGTGACTCGGGGCCTGCGTGAGCCCGGCGGGGGCTGCCCGGGGCGGCCGTGGGCAGAGGGGCTGCGGTCTGTCTGTCTGTCCGCGCGGCCGCCAGAGCAGATGTTAAGCGGACAGTGGGTGCATGCTAATTGGGCGGGGGCCGGTTTAAGCCTGCCGAGTGCCGCCCTCGGCTCTCCAGCCCCGGGACAATGCGGGCCCGGGGGAGAATTAGCGCTAAACCCCTTTCTTCGGGAGCCTCTCGATGGACTCTCCAGGCCGCGCGGAGCAGATCATCGCGGCTCAAGCCCTTCAGCTTTTGTTATTGGGCTCTGGCGGCCTGTAATTAGGCCTCCCGGCCGCCCTCGCGGGCAGCTAATGGTCAGATGGAGAGTCGCGCGGCTGCCGGCTCTGCAAATCCCGGCCAGGGACCTGTTTATGGGTCACTTC
The DNA here is from genome assembly GCF_027595985.1 of Sorex araneus. Lineage (NCBI taxonomy): Eukaryota > Metazoa > Chordata > Mammalia > Eulipotyphla > Soricidae > Sorex > Sorex araneus. The sequence continues at coordinate 266,331,876 of NC_073303.1, forward strand.
CTACCACGGCCAGCCTTTGTCCTCCTGCCTCGCGGGCTGACAGGGGGCGCGTTCCCTTGACCATGACTGTTCAGCTCTGGAGCAGGGGCCCCCCGCTAATCCCCAGGGTAAACAGAGGATTTAGACGGGCTTCTGTCACTTCCAGCGCCAATTCACGCGGCGTCTGCGCGTTTCTGCTCCCCGACTTCATTAGCGCAGAGACTGCCAGGGCCGGGGCGTTGTGTGTTCAGGGCAAGTGTGGGCTTTGGAATCAGCGATGCAGTTATCGAAAACAGTTACATAATGAGCTTTAAAAAAAAAAATCACCCTTGAATATTTCTTAATTCAAACCACTACGTATTTTGGAGTGACAGCCAGCTTTTTCCTCTAAGAGGAACTCGCGAGTGAAATGACACTTGTTAAGAAACCGACCACAGGGATCACTGCAGATTTCAAGCAAGTGGAGAGAAATGATTAAAGTGTTTTAAACTATACATTTTACAGTAGGTAGAAATTCCATATAATGTGGCTGTTTTTTTTTGAAAGAAAAACAGTCAGATCCACATATAAAATACTTACTAAAAGACACAAGGCTTTTATTGAGTATCTATTATGTGGTAACATGTTCTCACATGTAAACATTTTTAATCTCTATTTAGAAGCCAGGCAAAATATTGGGATTTTAAGAAACTCTTGCAGGCACTGGCGGGGGTGGGGGGGGGCGGACGCCGTCGAAGGTCTCGGCACGGGAACATTGCATGCCCGAAGCCAGTCATGAGGAACTTTTAAATCCATGGTGACTAACAGTTTTTAAGAAGAAATTCTTGATTAAAATTTATCTTGTTTTCCCACTTTGTGTAATCCTGTGCTTCATTGTGGGTTGTCACCCAGACAATGCTGTTTTATTTGAAAATACGTAAGTCCTGAAACCAGTCGCCCGCGGTGAGCGCCTTCCCGGCTCACCCTGGCCAAGCCCCGCTCGGCGCTTTGCATTTTCTAATGTACAAGTGGCTCGTGACAGATGTGGCGGGACAGACCACATACGTAGACTGTATGATTTTAGTCTGGTGGAACTAATAGGATCACTCATTACATTTTAGACCCTGGGGTTTCTTTTTTCTTTCATCAAAAAAGGGGAAAAAAAAAAACCTGTTTAAATAGAGTGGCCCTTTTTGTGTGTGAGTGCATCATCGTCCCCTAACTTGCGAAGAGTTGATGGCAATAAACCAGATGATCCTTTTCCCGAGCACTCTGCATCAGGTGCTTAAAGTTAACCGTTCAACTTGGCGCTCTCCTGTGTGATCTACGGCTGATTTAAGGCTTTGTTTTGCTTTCCTACAGGAGTTCCTTAAATATTATTTAGCAAAATTAGCAGATACATTCCTTAACGAGGCCCGGCCCGGTGAGCGCGGCTGCCCGGGGGTGGACGGGAGCAGGGCCGGAGCGGCGGGGAAGGCGGCATATGGCAGCCACTTTGTTGCTTTCTCACACGAGCCTGAGCCATCGGGTAGTTTTTCTTTTTCAGAAAGTGTATTTGTTGAGCTGGAAATACACCAACAATTGCCGCTTCAACAAAGGAGGCACCGGGAGTGTGCAGGTCAGATCCTGCTTCGGCTTTGAGCAAAATTTAATGCTTACTCCGAAGTGCGAACCGGTAGCGGTCCTAGTCCCTGGCCAGGGATTTTCGTCAGTTCTAAAGTTTTTTTTTGGTTTTTTTGTTTGTTTGTTTTTTTGCTTTTTGGGTCACACCCTGCGATGCACAGGGGCCACTCCTGGCTCATGCACTCAGGAATCACCCCTGGCGGTGCTCAGGAGACCATATGGGATGCTGGGATTCGAACCTGGGTCGGCCGCGTGCAAGGCAAACGCCCTCCCCGCTGTGCTATCGCTCCAGCCCCTAAAGTTTGTTTTTTATTTTTTTTTTTTTTGCTTTTTTTTTTTTTTGCTTTTTGGGTCACACCTGGCGATGCACAGGGGTTACTCCTGGCTCTGCACTCAGGAATTACCCCTGGCCGTGCTCAGGGGACCATATGGGATGCTGGGATTTGAACCCGGGTCGGCCGCGTGCAAGGCAAACGCCCTACCCGCTGTGCTATCTCTCCAGCCCAAGTTTGTTTTTTAAAGAAGGTTGCTGGTCTGTTTCTCAAGACTCTTTTTCCCCCCCCCTGGGCCGGTGGGGGCGTAGAAAAAGGCCCATTCAGCCGTGACCCGATTCTCCGATATTTCGTGGGCAATTGGGTAGGTTTTAGCAAACGTCGATCCTCTCGTCGTGCCCCCAGATCTTGGTACCGAGCACTTTCACACCCCCTGGGAGTTCTCTTTGACCCCTCGAGACCAGTTTTCTCTCTCGGGCCACCAGCTGCCCTTCACTGCTGATGGGGGTGGACGCGCTGGGAGCCGGGAGCCAGAGCCCTCTCCCTGCCCGGCCCCGCCCCTGCAGGCCTGGGTGGGCCCTGTGCAGGGGACGAGTCCCCTCCTGCCCTCGCTTCTCCCGCTGTTCCTGCGAAGCACGCAGGGTTCCTGGGCGAGCCCTGAGGGGCTGGGCTTCAGGGCACCACCGTGAACCAGCCGAGGTGGCCCCTTGACATGCCTCCCGACGTGGCCTTCAGACATGCCCCCCCCCCCCCGACGTGGTCCCCAACATGATAGGGCCCGTGTGACCGGCCCTCCCCTGGGGCCTCGTTGGCTGTTCCCTGTGTTTTGCGGTGGACACCTTTGGACACCTTTCCCTGTGGTTGTTTGTCATTCTCACGCCTACTAGAGGTGCCCAGTTTTTTGTTTTTTTTTTTAATTTTATTTTTTTATTGAATCACCTTGTGGAAAGTTACAAAAGTTTCAGGTTTAAGTCTCAGTTATACAATGCTCAAATACCCATCCCTTCACCAGTAGGTGCCCAGTTTCGAAAGAAATTGTATGAACCGACTTTGAGAGTTGTCCTTGTGTTCCAAGTGCAAGCTTAATACCTGGGTACTTCCTCAGTGTTTTTCTCTCCTGGGCCAAGCCTGGCCTGTTTTCTAAGACTTTCACATTAAAGACTATGTACAGAAAAGCAAACCCATTTCAGCGATTACTCTTCGTTTTCGAGAAAGGCGCAGTGTTGTAAAACAACACCCGGAGCCAAGATGTGGAACGATTCCAACTGGGTGTTACTTAGCTGCGAGTGTTGACCTGGTCACTCCTGTGATTTTGCCAGACTCGCTCTGAGAGGTTCTTGTGAAGGATTCTCCTTCCCATCGCTCGCTTTGGGCTTTGAGCAGCAGTAAGTGCTGCGTTTTGCGTGGCGCCTTCTCTGCATACGCTGACGGTCCCGTGTTTCTTCCTTGACCTGCTGGTGTGTTACATTTCAGGGGTGGGTACAAACGTAAGCGAGTCGGATCCCCCCTCCGGAGAGAGCAGCCCCGTGGCCGGGCCTTCTCCTTCCCATCGTGCTGTCAGCCCGGCCTCCCGGAAGCTGTTTGCATGTGCCCTCGCTCGTGCTCACGTCGGCCCTAGAGACTCCTTGGCCCGCTAGTGCCCGGGACTCCTGCTGCCGTGTGGCGGGTGCCCCGTGGCCGGCACAATGCCCAGCTTGTTCATGCTCCTGGGCTGGGTAACGGGTGAGGGTGTGCGCGGGCAGCTGTGGGCACTGGAGCCCAGCCCTGGCCTGGGGGCCGGCGAGGACGTGGGTTCCGTGGCCCCCAGGTGGTGTGCGTGGGGCCGCCCGGCCGTTCCCCCAGTGGCCTCAGCCCTCGGCGCTCGTTGGGAGTCACTGTGAGTGGAGCCCGGAGCCCGGCTCTGGCCTTCGTGAGGCCGTCCCCGCCGTGTGCTCGGTGGACGCCCTGGCCCAGGGACGATGCCGCTGTTGGCGCGGGGCTGGCCGGGCAGGTGCTGTCTGCGTCTGCGTCTCCTGGGGCCGCGGTCCCCGGTACAGTCTCTACCGGGTGACTCCCCCCTGAGACCCAGGCCGGGGGCCGTGGGTAGGGCTGACGTCGGGGCAGGCCCAGGGGCCGGGAGACAGCCTGGCCGCCCTCCAGAGCTGTCCGTCCCCCCGGGTGAGGGACACCCAGAGTAAGCGGAGCCCAGTTTCCCTTTTGGCAAATTCTGATTCAAGAATTCATCCGGGGCAGGGCTGGAGCGACAGCACAGCCGGGAGGGCGTTTGCCCTGCACGCAGCCGACCTGGGTTCGATCCCCGGCGCTCTGGAGGGTCCCCGGAGCACCGCCGGGAGTAATTCCTGAGTGCAGAGCCAGCAGTGACCCCTGAGCACCACTGGCTGTAGCCCAAAAGCTGGAAAAAAAGAAAGAAGAATCCAGCTTTCTGACGGGCTCCGAGGCGCCCCATGCAGCTGCCACGGGCACCCAAGCCCTGGCTGACTCGCCGCTTTCTGAGAACATGTTGCATTTGCCAGTCAGACTTTAAAGGGAACTTTTCTGCTCGAATCTGAATCAGGGAATTTGAGTGTGGTTCGGAATGCTTTTGAAATCCACGGCCGTGCGGTGGCCCCGAGGGCCCGTCTCGGGCTCCTCCATGTGGGACAGGCAGCCCCTTCTCGGACTCACACGGCAGTGCTCGTGCTGGGCCTCATCGCCACATCTGCAGAGTGATTCTGAAGGGCTGCGAAGGCCCCGGGAATTTTAGGGCTGTTTGGTAAAAAGTGTCGTCCTTCTTACTCTCGTTCTGAAGAGATTCTGGGCATGTTCATCGAAGGCCTTGAAGGAACAGATGAGGCTTCTTAGCAGGTGGGTTGGGTGAAAGAACGTCCGTGTCTGCGGATGTAATCTTGGGCATTTCTGTTCTTTAAATGGAGTAAACACACTGGGCAGTGCTCATGTTGCCGTTCTTACTTTAACATATATCCTGTTATGCAAATTACTGGGGAGTTGGGGCCAGAGTCCCAGCCCCGGCACCCAGAGGGTCCCCCCAGCCCACGGGAGTGAGTCCCGGTGCAGAGCCAGGAGCAGGCCCAGCCCGGACAGCGCCAGGTGGGGCCCAGAAAGCGAAATCAAGTAATCTGGGTCGGCGCGATCACTCAGGGCCAGGGACCCCCAGAGCTGCCGCACGTGGCCCTGACCTGTCCAGGTGTCCACGCGCCGGGCCTGGCTCTCGGGCCCCTGGGGGACTCAGGTAATTGTAAAAGTCGCTTCATGAGACGCCTCAGGAAAACGCAGCCCCGTGAGTGTTGCTCGAGTCTGTGCGGTTTCATCACGTGGGCCTGAGGTCGCCCAGCCCCACCTCCTGGCGTTTAGTCCGACCCCCTGTTGGTTCCCCCTCTGGGAGCCCCTTCCCCGCCCGTGACTCGGTGACCCAGGCTGCTGCCCTGTGCCAGGTCCGTCCGTCTGTCCGGGCAGATCTGTCCCCAGGTCAGAGGCTCTTGCTGGGCCTCCACAAACCCCAGGACCCTGGCACCCCGGGACCCTGCTTGCCGAGTGCACACGGTAGGGGGTTTTCTGAGAGTCTCTGGACACCGTGAACTCGGCCAGGGGGAATGGAGGGTCTCCTGGGACTCTTCCCGCCTCGGCGCCCCCAGACTCTCGGGTGTCCCGGGGGCCATGCAGCGCCCAGAGCAGAGCCAGTCCTGGTGCCATGCGCCTCCCGACAGAACCCGCCGTGGCCCGGCAGCGCGGCGCGGGCGGAAGCCGCAGGGTGGGTGTGGGCCAGGAAGGGCCGCGGGCACGGGGCTGGCTCCAGAGCCTCCTCCTGAATCAGAGGCCGCGACAGTCGGGCTGGGGAAGCCCGATACCAACCTGAGTAATAAAGTTCCTTTGATGCAGCTGCTGAAAGAGTCTTTATCATCGCCTTATTAAATATGGAGGAATCAGCCACTTTCTTCCAAATGGTTTCATTTGCTCGTGTTTTCTTTGTTGACCCAAATGAATGAAATTAGAATAAACAATCTCCGAGTCATTTGTAATCATGAGCTGATTAATGGAGTTTGGTTTCATAGCCATTATTCATTCACGAACACCTGATATCTTTCCCATAAACAAATTGTGTTTGTCCAAATTAAGAAATTAAATGAAGCATTTGATGAGTTTATGATTGACCCTTCTAACTCGGGGCCCATTAGTCACTGTCGTTATCACAGAAAGCGCGGTGAGTAATGTGCTGTCTGCGGGAACATGTGGATTTATTATGACTTCTGATTAATGCTCGCTGCAAGCCAAACTACTAGATTATAATAATTTTTTGATTCTCATTTTAGCAGTCATTGAGGAATTTCATCTCTGATGAAATGCGCTTGTGTTCCATTAGATTTAGGGATGATTACACGGCGTCGAGTCAGCGCAGCTCCGAGGGGTTGCAGGCTGAGGCACCTGCCCGGCGCTTCCAGAAGGCGGTTTCCAGGGCAGTTCTGCCCCTTGGCGTGCGGCTGCGTCGGCTTTCTCTCCCCTTGACTCAAGCTGCCAGTGCTCCCGCCTCTCGGGGCAGAGCCCGTGCGTTTAGTAGGAAAGAGGTGAAAGTCGGATCAGTCTCATGCCTTCCTCTGGACGTTCTGTGTGGGTGGGTTTCGTAGGTGCGTCTTGAACCCAGGCACGGTTGTTTCCAGCTACTCCCAGAGAGTTCCGGGCCCCGGGCAGCCCTGCGCCTCACGGCCATTCGGGGTTTTATTTTGAAACCGTGTGATTCGTCCCCACTCGGGCTCTCCGCTTCCTGGTCAACCAGACCGCGCAGCTGCGTGCCTCAGTTTCCCCGCGGTGACACAGAACACGCCAAGTGCCACTCTGAATCCATCGTTCATCCTGACCGGACAGTCAGAGTGGAACCGTGCCTTCAGAGACCCCCGGAGTGGACAGGAGGGCCAGGGCAGCCAGCAGGCGGCCTTGGTGGACGAGCAGGACCCTGGCTTTCAGCCCAGCCGGCCACGGCCGGAGCCCTCATCGTGTGGGCTTCCCTGGGAGCTGAGTGGACTCGTGTGCTTGCCCGGGTCCGAGGGGAATGGGAGCAGCACGGGGAAGTGGGAAATAACCTCTTTTTCTTTTTACTGTGCAAATGGTGGCAATGTACCAATTATTCTCCCATCAAAAAACAATCTTTCATTTCCTCTCATATCCTGATCCTTGTTAGGAAAATGCAGGAAACCGGCACTAGAGGCTCCGTGCCGAGTGCGGCACTTTTCCCGGTGCAGCCTGGGGCGGGAGAGTCGCGGCAGCTGGGCTGGAGCCACGTTCACGCTTCCTCTCCCCGAGGGGCCCCGGGCCCCGGGCTGTCACCGAGCCGCGCCCTGGCCCCTCGCGAGGCCGAGGCCCGGCACAGGTGGGAGCTGTGTTAGCCGCTGCTTTCGGCCGCCCCGCCACCACGACGCCGGCGCGGGAAGGACACACGCTCGGCGGCCTCCAAGGTGGCCAGGGCAGCTGCTCCCCACCCCGCAGCCGGCCGGCCTTGGCCGAAAGCCGTGGGAGACTTGGCTGACCGCATGGTCCAGCGTATCATCAGCATAAAAGAGGCGCAAAAAGGGCTGACATGGGTGGGCAGAGGAATCCTGTGTCTGGCCCAAATGGGTTGTTGATTGAAAAACAGAGTACAGCTTTCAAAGTCATCTCGAGACATGAATCACGGCTCAGATACTTTAATGGAAAACTGGGATGGCGCTGGGCGGAGGGCCGGTGTTTCGGTGCGTGCAGGAACGCTGACTCGCCGTCGGGGGGGGTGGGGGTGGGCAGCACAGAGGGCCTCTCTGCGGGTTCCAGATGCTTCTCTCTGCAGGGGTGTGCGAGGTACGGATGGGCGAGAGCAGGTGGTCATGCGGGTTGTTGGGGGCCACCCCCAGCCGAGCTCAGGGGTCACCTTGGGGAGAGCGTGGGGGGCCACAGTGGGGGTCGTGAGGTCTCCGCGCACCCTGGCCCCTCGCCTGGGCTGCAGGTGGGTCAGGGGAGGCGGACCCTCGTCAGTGGGGCCGGGGCAGGTGGGCGTCTGCGCCGCCCTGGGGAACCCGCCGGGTGTCCACGTGGCACTGGCCCCACTGGGTGGACGGAGTGTGCCATCCTGTTAGCTTCTCTCTGCTCCCCGCTAGTGCTCTCGCCTGGAAGGAGTAAGTGAGCAGTTGGACTCTGTGTGCGGGAGTTCAGCGTCAGCCCCTTTGCGTGGCCCTGGCGTGACCCATCACCCGCCTCTTCCCGTGGCTTCAGAGGTGTGCGAAGGTCCGGGCTCCGTCCCTCTGTGCTCCTCCCCCCAGTGAAAGGGCCCGTTTCCCTGCAGGCCCGAGTGGAACCGAGTCACCTGGCCTCTCTCGTCTGGGACGCGGGCTGCAGAGGCGGCGGGCTCGCTCTCCTGCCGGGGGCCCGCCCTCGGTGGCGGTCTTCTCTCTTTGTCCGGGCGTCTCGTGTGACGTGTATTGATGCGGGAGAATATCCGGGCCCGTCTCCTGTTTGGCCGTGCCCCCGTCCGCGCTGCTAACGCGGCTCTCCGAAGACCATACTTCACCAGTGCTCACTGATCATTTCATTCCCGCCCGCAGTGAAGTCATAGAAAATAATGACTTGGTTGTCATTGGGAGCACATGAAAGTAAAATGGATGTTTTGAAGCGACACCGGTGAAATAGGAAACATTTCATTTGTGGGGAAAAAACATGAAATACGTTGTTTCTTGGTTTATATAACAAAATACCGTGTAACCCCAGCTCCCGCGTGAAATTGCATTGGTTGGTGACATTTTCATTAAAAATATACAGTGGTTTAATTTTCTGCTGGCATGCGGGATGGTAATGCTCTGGCTGCGAGGGAGGCTGTAGGAATTTATTGTCATATTTATTGCTGTGGGATGAGATAGAATTAGAATATCTCTCTACCAGGGGCGCTGAAAGAGGGATCATGTGGGAATTTCATATCCCAGATTGTGTGGAGCCCGAAATACTGCTTCACCAAGCTCCTCGAAGAGAAAATTTTTGACTACATTTTTTTTTAACATCCTTCATCTTTGCATGTTAAATTAAGACCCCGTACGTTATCGCTCCATAGAGTTAATCAGGATTTCCCTAAATGCAATTTTTGTAATTCCCGAGATTAACCCTTATTTTGCAGCATATTAATGGAAATATTATCCAAATACGGCTTCTGAGTAAGTAGGGAGACGATCGACTCCCGTGTGTGTCTCAAACAAAATTATCAGGATATTCTCTGGTCGCCTGTCAGATTCCGAACTGTTGGTTGGAGCTTTCCGAGCTGCTCGGCTCTGGATCACGACTTTGACCGATAATCCAGAAGCAGTTTGGAGACTTAACAAAGGCCCTTTATCGGGCCAGATGTGTAGGGGTTAGGGCACGGTATCCCACACCTCAGGCCCTTGCATTCAGCCTTGGGGTTCCCAGGTCTCCTGAATGCCATCAGGAGAACCCCCAAAAGGGCCCATGAAAAGGAAGATAACCGTGATAAGAAATAACTGCCTCCAGATCAAATAACAGTGCACTGCTTAGTTTCAGTGAGCTCCTTTAGCTGATCCAAACACACACACACACACACACACACACACACACACACACACACACACACACACACACGTTAAACCAACTAGAGACATTATGAGCTGATCATAGCAAGTTCATTGATCATCTCCTGTTTGCATTAAAATCCCATTTTGTCACTGAACAGAAAACCTTAATTTCTTGGTTCATCACTCAGAGTCCTGAGAAGTAAGGAGGAAGAAACTTTCCGTCTACTGGAGGGTGATGAACACTGATGTTGCCTGTACTCCAGACCCAAACTAAACGTAATGGAAGCGTCTTGCCGTGTGACCAGGGGTCGGGATCAGGAAGGGAAAGGAGCGTCTCCCCACTTTGCTCCGGTGCCCAGGACGCTGTCAGGAGTGAGGTGGCCGTGTCTGCGGGCGGCTGCCGCGCACTCGGGACAGCAGCGCTGGGAGGGCCAGGGGCAAGGGGTGGGGGCCGAGAGGAGCTGCCCCAGCAGGGAAGAAACCTGCAGAGCAGCAGGTGGCGGGACTCACCTCACCCCGCCAGTGTGGCGCCTTGCCCGCAGGCAGCCGCCGTGGGAGCCCCGCGTCCCGTGTAGATGCCATGTGGGAGCCCCACATCCCCATGCAGATGCCATGTGGGAGCCCCGCATCCTATGTAGATACCATGTGGGAACCCCGCATCCCGTGTAGATGTCATGTGGGAGCCCCGTATCCTGTGTAGATACCATGTGGGAACCCCGAGTCCCATGTAGATGCCATGTGGGAGCCCCATATCCTGTGTAGATGCCGTGGGGGGGCCCTGTGTCCCCATGTAGGTGCCGTGTGGAGCCCCATGTCACCATGAAGACACTGTGTGGGAGCCCCGTATCCTGTGTGGGTGCCATGTGGGGGCCCTGTATCCCCGCTACACTGGGTGGGAGCCCCGTGTAGATGCCGTGTGGAGCCCGTGTAGGTGTGTTTCGGCAGTGGAGGGGCCTTGCACACGCTAAGCTTCTCTCCGACCGTCTTTTGATTGCAGGTTGACTCTCTGATTTAAAAATTCATCCCCGAACACGGGGCAGCCACCTGGCGAGACCCCGGCAGCACGTGCACGTGACAGGACGTGGCTTCCGGCATGTCGCAGTGGCGCCTGGCGGGCAGTGTCCGGGCGCTGCTGTCCTGCTTGTTCCCGTCCTGCTCTTTGTCCTGGTAACTGGCGTGAGGTGGCGCGGCATGTCTAGGTGTGATGTTCGGGCGTAGGGACAGGGCGGCCCGAGCAAGGCCAGTGCCCTGACCCCGGCCGTGTCCCCGCTGCGGTGGCCCTTGCAGAGGCGGAGACAGCTGGGAGCAGGGACAGCCCCTGTGTGTGCCGGAGCCTGGAGGCGTCCACGGGGCGTGACCTGCAAGTGCACCTCTGGCCTCCGAGCGTCGAGGGTACACACGCAGCTCACCTGCCAGTGCTCGCAGCATCGTCCCGATGGGTCGGCCTCACCTCTGCCCTGTGCGCCCGTGGCTCCCGTCCCTTCTGCCGGCAGAGTCGGACGTGTGTGCACGTGCAGGGGGCGGGACTCATGGCTGCCAGGCCCGAGGCCCCAGCATCAGCGGGCGAGACGCGGGTTCCCCGCAGCTCCTCCTCCAGCGAGGCACCGCAGACGGGGCGGCTCTGGGCACTGGAGAGCTCGGGGCCGTGCCCTCAGCGCCCGGCGGTGTGTGTTCGGGTCAGGTCAGTCCAGCGTGGGGGCCATGGGGCAGCGAGGGTGGGGTCCACCCCTTCCCCCAGGCGAGCGACCTCGCACCTGGGAGTGAGCCCCGCCGGCCACGTGTGCCTCCCCCAGCCCCCCATTTCCTTCACTATTTACTTCTCTTTAACTTTCCCTTGTTTGGAGGCTGCCTCAGCGGTGCCAGGGGCCACACCCGCGCTCCCGCCCTGGAGCCGAGTCTGCAGCCTCCAATCCCGGGCCGCCCTCGCGCGGTGCCCGGCCTGGACGTCGGGCCTCTAGTCTCCAGTCCAGGGGCCATGGGGCCGGCTGCCCGGGAGCACTTGGGCTACTCGGTGTCAGCGATAGTGAGAAGAGTATTTGGACAGACAAATACGGGAGTCCTTCCTTCTGTCCTCCCTCCCTCCTTCCTTCTGTCCTTCCTCCCTCCTCCCTTCCTCCTTCCTCTGTCCTTCCTTCCTCCCTTCCTCTTCCCTCCCTCCCTTCTTCCTTCCTCCCTCCCTTCCTCCTTCCTTCCTCCTTCCTCCCTTCCTCCTTCCTCACTTCCTCCTTCCTCCCTCCCTTTCTCCCTTTCTTCCTTCCCTCCTCCCTTCCTCCCTTCCTACTTCCTTCCCTCCTCCCTTCCTCCCTTCCTACTTCCTTCCTCCCTCCCTTCCTCCTTCCTCCCTCCCTTCCTCCTTCCTTCCTCCCTTCCTCCCTCCTCACTTCCTCCTTCCTCCCTTCCTCCCTCCTCACTTCCTCCTTCCTCCCTCCCTTTCTCCCTTTCTTCCTTCCTTCCTCCCTTCCTCCCTTCCTACTTCCTTCCTCCCTTCCTTCCTTCCTCCTTCCTCCCTTCCTCCCTTCCTTCCTTCCTTCTTTTGTCCTTCCTTCCTTCTCCCTTCCTTCCTTCCTTCCTCCATCTCCTTCCTCCATCCTTCCTTCCTTCCTCCATCTCCTTCCTCCATCCTTCCTTCCTTCCTCCATCTCCTTCCTCCGTCCTTCCTTCCTTCCTTCCCCCATTTTTCCTTCCTTCCTCCCTTCTTCCCTTCCTTCCTTCCTTCCTTCCTTCTTTTGTCCTTCCTTCCTTCCTTCCTTCCTCCATCTCCTTCCTCCATCCTTCCTTCCTTCCTCCATCTCCTTCCTCCATCCTTCCTTCCTTCCCCCATTTTTCCTTCCTTCCTCCCTTCTTCCCTTCCTCCTTCCTTCCATCTTTCCTTCTTTCCTTCCTCCCTTCCTCCTTTCTCCCTCCCTTCTTTTCTTCTTTCCTTCCTCCCTCCCTTCCTTTTCTCCTCCATCCTTCCTCCCTCCTCCCTTCCTCCTTTCTTCCTTCTTTCCTTCTTTCCTTCCTCCCTTCCTTCCTTCTTCCTCCCTTCCTTCCTCCCTTCCTCCTTCCTTCCATCTTTCCTTCTTTCCTTCCTCCTTCCTTCCTCCCTTCTTCCTTCTTTCCTCCCTTCCTCCCTCCCTTCCTCCCTCCCTTTCTCCCTCCCTTCTTTCCTTCTTTCCTTCCTTCCTGCATCCTTCCTTCTTTCCTTTCTTCCTACTTTCCTTCCTCCCTTCTTTCCTTCCTCCCTTCCTTCCTCCCTTCTTTCCTTCTTTTCTTCCTCCCTTCCTCCTTTCTTCCTTCCTCCATCCTTCCTTCCTTCCTCCCTTCCTTCCTTCCTTCCTTCCTACCTCCCTTCCTCCTTCCTCCCTTCCTTCATGAACATGCACTCAGTAGAAATAGGGATGTATGCGATTCATTCCCTGTTCATTTCAGTTTTAAATCTCAGTTTCCCCGTGTGAGTATGAGAGACAGAGACAGAGACAAAGACAGAGACAGAGGTGATGAACCCTTGCGACCTAAGGTCCGGTAGTCGCTCGCTTGCTGTTGACTCAGCAGTGCTGACGGGATTCTGTCTCGACGGCTTCCCTGAGCCGAGGCCCAGAGCCGTTTGCGGGGTGCGTCCACACGGCACTGCCCAGTCTGGGCCGCTGCTCGTTCCCAGCACAGCGAGGGGTGGCGTCCACTCTCCCTCCCTCCCCTCAGACCCTCCCCCTCCCTCTTCTCCCCCCTCCTCAAAGACTGTCTTATTCTCGGGTTTGTTCTACGGTGGCTCACTTGCGCCACACAGCCCCTGGCCTGGCGGCCGCCGTGGGTGTCTCCCCTGAGCCCGGACAGCCCATGGGCGTCTCCTCAGAGCCCGGACAGCCCGTGGGCGTCTCCTCAGAGCCCTCATGGCCCGTGGGTGTCTCGGCAGAGGGAGCTCCGAGCAGCCTCACGGTCGTGGCACCTGGCCTGAGCAGGGAAGCCTTCATTGTGACTCCCTGCACTTTGGCGTGTTTGGTCGTTTCCCCGAGTAAACGGGTGCTGAGTTAGAGTCCTGGTACCGGGCAGGCCCGTCTGCCTTCAGAGGAGGGAGCGGACGGCGCGGAGTCCCTGCGGGCTCCGGGGGCAGACGGGCCCGCCCTCCGTGGCCCTGCAGCCTGGATGCCTCGGGGTCCCCAGGGACTGTCGGTGACGTCACCCCAGGGACACGAGGGCTCTGCCTGCTGCTGCCCGTGGTCTGGCTCCCGCCCGCCCCTCTAGGGGTAAGGCCACCTTCGTGCAGGCTGGAACTGTGAAGCACCTCCGCAGACTCTCACAGACACGGACACAGATGCAGAGACAGACACAGACACAGACACGCAGAGACACAGACACCGACAGACACAGATGCAGAGATACACACAGACACAGACACAGACACAGAGACATGCACAGACACAGAGACATGCAGGGACACAGAGACATGCAGGGACACAGACACAGACGCAGAGATACACAGAGACAGACACAGAGACACATGCAGAGTCACGCAGAGACAGACGCACACATAGACAGGCGCCACTTCTCCCCCCTCCGAGGCCATCCTGGCAGCGGGCAGCTCTCCCCGCCAAGGAAGCGGCTCTGGGTGTTCAACTTCCAGAGATGTCATGTCTGTGTCACTCCCCTGTGTCCCCCACAGCTAATTTTATACTCAGCGGTGAAAAGCAAGACCCGCCCCCGCCGAGACGAGGCACGAGGCAAGGGAGCCCGTGTCCCGTGACCAGCCCGTGTCCCCGTGACCAGCCCGTGTCCCCGTGACCCAACCCGTGTCCTCATGACCAGCCCGTGTTCCCGTGACCCAGCCCGTGACCAGCCCGTGTCCCCGTGACCAGCCCATGTCCCTGTGACCCAGCCCATGTCCCCGTGTCCCCGTGACCCAGCCCAGTGACTCCCAGGGGGACAGGACCCGGAGCGCTCTCCTCTCCGTCCTGCTCCGTGGGCCGGTGCCTACCCCGTGGAGCCCAGCCCCCGTCAGGCTTGTGGCGAGTCTCTTGTGCCAGGGTTCATGCCGCCGCTGGCCCCAGGGGGAGGAGCCAGGCAGAGAGTGACCGCTGTCCAGAAATGTGCGGGGCCGGGAGCAGGCGGGGCTTGGGCACGCCGGGCGCCGCGGGTGTGGCCCCGAGCACCCCAGAGCGTTCCCGGCACTGGAGGCGCTTGTGCCTGAGCATGCTTGTCCTTTACGCGTGAGGTGACCCGCGGCCCCGAGGGGGCCTGTCTGGAGCCGGGCCAGGGCAGTGCCTGGGGCCTAGAGTGGCAGCCCCGGCCCCGGAACCCCTCTGGGAGTGACCCCCAGCCCGGTCCGAGGTGGCTCCCAGAACGAAATCAGACAAGTAAGTGTGTCAGATACTCCCTGAGCCTGGCCCGGTCAGAGCAGCCGTCGTGCCACTCGCCGTCGTCAGTGACCGACATGTGCTGACAGGATTGTCTCACGTCCACTGTCTTGCGATCATTCGTGATTTCATGCCTTCATGGGCATTAATACACATCATAAATACGTTGTAGCAGGGTTTGGGGTTTTACTGTTTGTTTGCTTGTTTGGGGGCCACAGCCAGCGGTGCTCACGGCTGACTCCCGGCTCCGCCCTCAGGGACTCTCCTGGCGGTGCTCAGGAGACCGTGAGGGGGGCCAGGGGTGGGTCAGCCGCGTGTCAGCCAGCTCCCTCCCCACTCTGTCGCTCCGGCCCCCGGCCCGGCCTCTGTCTGTGCGGGCTGACTTTGGGGGTGGCCTCTGTGCCCAGGCCCACAGCTCTGTGTTGGTATGGCCACCCCCTGCCGAGCGTGGCCTGTTTCCCGGGAGTCAGGCGGGTCATGGGTCAGGTGCGTTACACCTTCGGGGTTAACCTCTGTGAGGGGCCGGATTACCCCGTCTCCCGGGCTCCTCGGTCAGACGTCACAGGCCCCCCGTGGGCCGGCCCGCCCAAGACGCCGGCCCTCGTCCCCGCGTGCCGTGCCGTCCGTCCGCGCGCTGCCCGCGTGGGGAGTGCGTGTGAGGTGAGGAAGCTGGTGCCTCCCTCCATGTTCCGTCTCTCGGCGTTGCTCGGGCTGGCTACGGCCTTTGTGTTTCCAGACTCATCTTTGAAAAGTTTGTCTTTTTTTTTTTTTGTAAATGGAATTGGATTTTTTTATAGAGATTGCAGGGGGCCTATCAATGGCTTTAGTCCGAACATTTCCGCTGGTGGACTCTCCCCGTCCCCGAAGGCCGGGCCTTCCCCTTGCCCTGCATCTCGGAGCCTCCGGGAGGGCCTCCGCCCCCTTGCCGAGTTTCCCTCCACGTTGCGAACTGAATCGTTGCCGTGCGTTCTCTTTCCTTGAATTCACCGGCTGTGCGCTCTTGAATCTTGATTTTTGTGCCCATCGCAGTTTCTTTGTCCTTTACAGATCCAGGAATTGAGTTGAAAGTTTTTCCTCGTCAGCTCGTACTTTCCCAGAACTCAGGCCGGGGGGTCGGTGCTTCCCCTCGGCTGCGCCTGACTCACCGCTAAGCGTGTGTGTGCGCGTGGCAGTGCTTTCTGCAGGGACCGTGCCAGGGCTCTGGTGACACGCTCTGTGCTGCCAGCAGACGCACTCACGCCTTTAGCCGTTTCCGCGTGGCTTGGTGGGGCCGTACCCAAGCCAGGCGTGAGGCGCCTCCTCCCCGTCTGTCTCTCGAGTGTGAGTGCGTTTTGAAGAATTCTCTCCATTGCTGAGCATCTCTGAGTTCTGACAGGAGAGTCCCCTGATGTTAATGGTCCCTTTATAACCTTTTTAGCTTCTGGTTCCCTGACAGAGCTCTGCAGTCATCGCAGTGGGCTTGCCTGTGGCAAGCAGAAACTCATTTTGAGAGGATAATAGGTATTTACTATTTAGATAGCTGGCAATAAAATTTCTCTGAATGAGATTTTCCTGAGAAACTATAAACTGATTAAATTACTTTCTTTTAATGGACTGGAAGTGCGTGTAACGGTAGTTTCTCAAAGCTTTGCATCCAGAGTCTTTGCTTCGTGGCCTGTGGGAGAGGTCTGGAAGGGGTCTGCTCCCGGCATCCTGGGGGCTTGGTGGGAGTCACTCTCCATTGCATACCCTGGTTTCTTCTCCACAAACTAAGAAATAAAGCGTCAGAGCTGGGGTGATAAGGACGTGAGGAGTGACACGGGCCTGGTTCTGTTAACTGTATTTAAATTAATAGTAAGACTTTGCGTTTGTTTTGTCCTTCAAGACCTTGTTTTTAGGAAATTTACCCCAATGGAGATAATACGCTTCTCTAGTTGATATTTTTGCTTGACCTGTTTAAAGTCAGTGGAAGTCCACACACTGTTTTCTCTTGCTTAGAGGTTAATTCTTAAATTACTCTGTCTCGCTTGCATTATTAATATGTGTTTATACTTTATGAGTGGTGTAATAAGATGTCTTGCTCAGTGATTATTAATTTGGACCTTGCAGACTTCAGCAGGCTCGCCCAGTACAAACGGCGAGAAAGAGGTCCACATTAGTTTTAGGGAAAAAAGGGAATTATACTTTAAGTAGATCTCATTATTATAGAATGTGATTAAGAAGCTTCTGAAAAATCCTACATAATGTGAGTTTCATCAATAAATGTCAACTAAGAAGTAATCTGTTTCTTGATTTAAAATGTGAAAACTTAGATAAAATATATTTGGCAATTCATACCCTAAACATTTTTCTTTAGAGACAAATCCATTATGGTCCTGGGGGCGACAGCTTGCAGAATATCTTCCACGGCAATGAATTTTGCACAGAAGTGCATCCGTTCGGTATTTTTATTGGCGGTCGGAATTTCATATTTGTCACTATAATAAAATTGTGATTGAAATGGGACCTTGAGTGTCCTGCGCTTCTGCGAAGCACTTTGAATTTGAATATCGCGCAGACCCCACCTTAGAGCACATTCATTTTCTCTTAAGCCTTTGGCGCCGGCGCCCCCGTTGCTGCGTTGTGCTCTGTCCCCGCAGCTCTGCCTGTCGGCACCCAGAGGTCCCAGGGACACGGGCCTGGTGGTGAAGAAAAGGAGAGTGGGACAGTCACACTGGCCTCCCTCCTAGAGACCCGGTCTAGGTCACTCCCCTCGGCTGTGAACCGCTCCTCTGGTTGGCTCTCACTGAGTCCAGCGTGTGTGTGTGTCTGTGTGTGTCTGTGTGTGTGTCTGTGTGTGTGTGTCTGTGTGTCTGTGTGTGTGTGTGTCTGTGTGTGTGTCTGTGTGTCTGTGTCTGTGTGTGTGTCTGTGTGTGTGTGTGTGTTCTTCTTTCCCTCCTCACCTCACAGGGTCATAATGAATAAATATCAGTGCAGTATCGTAAAATAATGGCTTGTCTAGAAAACTGACTGAATTTTGTTTCCAACTGGCCCGGGGAAAATTTTTTAGAGAAAATGGATTTACTTGCAAACGGAGACGCGCCCTCTTTAATATATAGTTCACTTTAATTCCGATAAGTCTGAAGTGAGGAGTAAAAAGATTTACTGAAGTCTGCCCCAGCTGTAATGGCCACGTGCCGGCGCTGGAGCCGTTCGTCCTCCGGAAGACGCAGCCCCCACCCACCCGAGCACAGAGCTGCTGCACTTCTCCTCGGGGCCCCTGAGGGCCACTCGTGTCGGGCTTTCCGTGGAGTAAGGGCGGTTTTTCGTGAAGCTGTCTCTTGGTTATACTAGACCACAGAAGCTTGAGCCCTAGCAGGGCGGGGGAAGTGTGCTTCTCTTCCGCACAAAATAGCACAGGTCGGTGTTGTTTTCACCCGAGTCTGGATTTTTCAGTAGCTCCTCGCTTTACATCTGGGGAAATCAGTTGTGTGCACCGACCTGTTCTTCGGAGACTAACAAGTCTCTGAGTCTTTTTCAGTGTTAAATCAGAGCTGAGCGGGTTGTGTGTTGTGTCTATTATTCGGAACCCCCATCTCCCGTGTCAGTGCAGTTCCTAGCACACCATCATGTTTCATCAGTCGAAAAAATGTACCCAAATGTGTGTTTCTGCTGTGACCGAGTGTTGGTGAATTCTGCCCGTAGAGTGTTGCGCGGCTTCTCATGGTGCCCCGCTGCCCGCGCCCAGGTGCTGCCCACTGGCCCTCTGAGTGCCCGTGTTCATTTCTGTTCACTTTATGAAACGCTAAACATTTCACATCTGCCGTTCTCAGTGTAACACGCACGACTTGAAGACGGTTTTTTACACCCTCAGGTCTGTGCAGAATACTAATTTTGGCATATCCTTTCTCTGTTAAACGGTTCTTGATTTTTTCTGTCTTTCGTCCTGCTTACGGCTTTGACAGGGAAACAAAGTACCAGATCGCAGTGGTTTGGGGTTAATCCCGAGTCCCCCGTGGCCCTTCAGAGCGGCCCCAGCAGGTGACCGGCATTAGCCAAGGGCCACCTGGGGAGGAGGCGACAGGCCTGGGGACAGCAGGACGAGGCGTGGCTGTTGGCTTTTCCTGGGCCCAGCAGCCAAAGCCGGACCACGAGTGAGTCCCAAGAGCTGTAGGAGGGGTTGCACTGTGTTAGCTTACAGTTCTCGAACCTTACACGGGAACTTCTGTGGCTATTAAATACTCAATTAATGTTGCCTACCTACACTTTTTTGCGATTGTAGGTTTTTTGTTTTTGTTTTTAATTTTTGGGAACAAATATTTCAGATGTTATCCCCAGTTATTAGACAGAAGAGAATCACCGACAGTGAGCCTGAGTATGATTCATAGGACTCAAAGCACTTCATTTATCCTGCTTGTTTGAAAGCTACGCACGGACTGCTTTAAGCACTATAACGTTCTGAAAAGCTTGCCCCATCACCTGAACTAATCACCTGAGCGAGAACAGTTCTTTCCCTTTTGCTTTGCGTGCACCGGGCAGTGAATTAAACCACGTCCTCGTTGGGGGACAGCCGCCGGGCTGACTCGTCTCGCTGGTGTGTACTTAGACTGGAACCAGCACGGCAGCTTCACAGAAACTGCAAAGGATCGGCCTCATCTCGGGGCGAGCAGAGCGTGGAACTATTTGCTGTGCATGTTCTTTGCGTCTCCTGCGCTAATTAATGCCCCGGTACTGGTGACCCGACTCACACGGCAGAGAGGGAAATTGACAGAGAACCCAGCGCACCGGGGACCGGCTGCCCGCGCTGCCCTCTCGCTAGGCTTTTAATTTTTCATTTCGAAGGGGGGATTTTTCGGGATCAATATGAAGATCTGTTGATAATATTACATTTAATTAGAGTAATCAAAACCGCGCTCGGAGCGCGGCACCTGCCAGGGCGTGCTTCCCGCAGGCGGGGGGCGGCGCGCGCGGCTGTTCCTGGCGTGTCCACGAGCACTAATCCCGCGCAGGTCCCCGATGGGCAGCCAGTCAGCGCTTTTATTGACTTTGATCTGGTTTGGGGGGCAGTTTATTTTCCCATAATGCCATTGATCAATGATTTCCTTTCAGCGGTGATGTAATTAAAGGGCTTTAGTTGGCTTCTGCTGTGTTGCCTTGAAATTTATTATTCTGGAGATTTAGAGCAGATCGATAGGGTGCAGTGGCCCGGCGTCCGGCCGGGCAGGGGATCCACGGAGAGCCGCGGCCGGACACAGACGAGCTGCTTACCTGGGACCCCGGCTGACCTGTGCGGAACCCAGCCCCGACCCACCGCGTCCCAGCCCCGCCGAGCCCATGTCGGCGCTGCCCTTCCCGAGTCTTACCCGTGGCAGGAGTTGTTCCCAAGCCGTTAAAATCGAGCATCGCCGTCCTGCAAGGAAGATTTCAAATTCGAGTACGTTCTCCAGAAATGCCGATTTCCCATCTCTTTATCACGAAGGAGGAACGAAGCTTGATTGATTCCAGAGTGCGGATGTTGTTAAAACTCACCGAGGTTTAACAATGTGCCTTGGATTTGTTTGCCTTATAAATAATTTTGATACAGAGTTTATTTTACTTAGAAATGTACAAAGATTGATATTTCAGAGTGATCTAAGTATCACATTTAGGTAAGGACTCGAAGGACCGAGCTGACGGCGGGTTCTGTGATTTGGTTAGGGAAGTGAAATCCGTTCAGAGAGCTCGAGAACATGCAGTGTATCCTTGACTCATTTCTGTGTCTTTGTGGCATCAAAATAAGTTGAGAATAAGACTTGAAATGAGGGTTCGGTTCCCCGGAACCATTCTCTGCGTTTCTCTGTTAGTTTTTAAATCTCCAGCAGAGGCTTTAACATCCTCAGACCTCTTAGGAATCTGCGTGAGCCTGTTCCGGACAGCCAGGACTCCTGGCTCAACCCTCGGTCGTTTGTTTTCCAGGAGCAGGAAGGGACGTGCCCCGGGCAGGGTGGGCCGCCCTGCCGCTCCCAGCCGGGTCTTCCTCATCGCCGTTGGGCTGTGGGCGTCAAGTGACCACTGGCCGGGCCGCCCTAGCTCCCCCCGGGCAGAGACGCTTCCGAATCAGCCGAGGACGGGGCTTGTGTAAATGGCACCGCAAGGATTCCTGGGCACAGCAGACCCGGCAACGTCGAGCCCTGCTTGGAAATCGTCATCCCTCCTCGAGCCTGGCCGGACCCAGAGGCGGCGTGTGGGCCGGCCAGTCGGGAAACGGCAGGGGCGAGGGCAGCCCCCCCGCGCCCCCTGAGTCCCGCTGGGAGACCCTCCTGTTCCCCCACGCGAAGCCTGTGGCATGTCCATGAGTGGCTGGGGGTGTCCCCGGTGGGGGCCAGGCGCTGGACAGTGACAGCTGTCCCCTGCCATTGCGGCTCAAGCCCGTGGGTGCTGGCGGGTGATGCCCTGGCTGGTCCTCCGCCCTTCCCTGGCCTGCCCACCCCTGGGCTTTTCCGTGGCGCTGCTCCTCTGTCCGGTCCGGGTGCTCCCCTCGGGGCCAGCCTGTGTGTTCTTGGGGCCCCCCAGAGCTGCCGGCCGGAGCCCCGGGAGAAGAGGGTGAAGGAGACTCCGGGGAGGCGGGAGGGAAGGCGGAGGGAGGGTCGACGGGCGACCGTCAGACGAGGCGGAGGTCAGGGGCAGCGCGCTGCAGGCGGAGAGGGGCCCTGGCTGGCCGTGGCATCGCGTGAAGCCCGCTCCCCGCGTCCCGAGACAGCCGGGCGCTTTCGGCTGGGTGACAGGCCTTGCCCGGGCCAGGGTGGTTTGGGTTTTAGCCCCAGCCCCCCCGCCCCCGCTTGCACACGCCACGCACGCTTCCCGAGAGGCACCGCCCACCCCCACCCTGGGCTGACGCCGCCTGGCCGCCTGCCCCGTCCTTGCCACGGGCCCTCGGGGGCGCCTCCCGCCCCTCATGCCCCCACAGCCGCGCTCGCACCCTCCCTTCTCTCTCCATCCCGGCCCTCAGCACCCCTCCCGGGCCCGCCTTCCCTCCGCTGTCCCCGTCCCATCCTCCCGGGAGGGCAGGACCGGCCACCCCCTGGCTCCTCAGGCACGTTCTGGTCCTTTCACGGGTCCGTGTCCACTGCCTTCGCCCAGGCCAGCCGCCGTCTCCTGCCTGACCACTGCAGCGGCTTCTGCTTTCCCTGCCGCGGTGTCATCCCTGCGAGCCGCCCCAGGGCCTGGGCCGTGGCCTGGCATCTGTCCACCCTCTGCTCAAGGCCGTCCAGTGGTTGCCGTCCGCCTCCGATCCCTGAGCACAGAGCCAGGAGGACTCCTGAGCACTCCCCAGAATTAAAAAGCAGAAAGAAAACCCTTGTAGTTGGCCCACAGACATCTCCAGTAACATTCCGCTCTGGGACCCGCGATTCACGGAAGCTCACGCCGGCTTTTCCTGTTAACCCTTTGAAGTCCCGTGAGCGCCGGCCGTGCCTCATCCAGACTCCTTCGTGTGTCGAGGCCGCTCTTGTGCTCAGGACATGCGTGTTCCCGGGAGGGGTCACGCGTGGCCAGTCCCAGTGTGACGCTCCCGTGCTTTTATTCCATTATTTCACCCCCACGCGTCTATCCTACTGCGAAGTTTGGATCGCGATTGGACTTCCTTTCTTTGCTTTCTAGTTTCTTTCTCTTCCTTTATTTTTTTTAAATGTCCCGATTGACCCACCACGAGCGGCCTCACTCCAGAGCTGTTTGTGGTGGACTTACAGCCCAGTGCTCGAGCTGCTTCTCTAGCCGCCTTTTTGTTCTCTTTATCTCTCATCCGTTGGGGCTTTACCTCTTAAAAAAAACAAATTGTAGAATTTCGGGGAGGGGGGCTGGCCTTCCCCTCCCCTGTGTATCAGTTCTGGCCCATCATCCCCATCGGGCGTGTCTGTCCCCCTAGGACAGCCACCAGCCCGGGCTGGTAGTGACCCCTGTGGGCGTCTAGGTAAGGGGGAGGGGACCCAGGCGGGGGGAATCTAGTCTGTTAGAAAAAATAAGATCCAAGCTGTCGTGCTCCTCCTCCTCCCTCCTCCCCCCCCTCCTCCTCTCTGCGGCCCCAGAGACCAAACCCAGGGCCTCGCACATACGGCGAAAGTGCTGGGCACGGTGCACGGCTCGGGGGAGCCAGACCCTCGCGCCCAGCAGGGTGGGGCTGCTCCCCCTGCCCTTCCTGCTCTGAGCTGCGAATCCTCTGCCCCGAGCACTGGAGGCACAGACCTCCGTGGGGCCCTTGGGCAGGGACTCCGGAGACGGGCAGGTGTCTGCCGGCCCCAGCACTGCCCCGTTCTGGACCGGCGCAGGGCGCCTGCGCACAGCAGACATTTCCATCTCATCTTGCTGATGTTTTGCTTTGGTCCTGGGCGCATCTCAGCGGTGCTGACATCGGGGTGGGTCCGAGAGAAGTTTTCCGGAGAAGCCACCGAGGTTCCTTCGTACTTTTGATTAAAACTTGGAGATGAAATAAATCGCCAAGTAATACTTTGCTGCCGCTGAACCCGCTCGGATTCTCTTGTCCCCGGAGAGCCCTGTTCCCGCCAATCCATCTCCCGCGACAGGTCCCAGATGTGGTTTATCCTGCCTCCAGCCGGGGGTCCGTGCGCGTAATCAGATGAGCTTCCCAGGGAGTCACTCCTGGGTGGCACTCGGAGGGGCTGCGCGGTCACCTCACTGAAGACTGCCCGGCACTGGCAAGCTGACCGCAGGGGGAGTGTCCGGGAGCGGGAGCAGCCGGGAGGCCCAGGGCCTGGCTCGCGGCTGGCCCTGCTTCCTTCGTGGGCGCCCAGATGGTCCCGAGTACTGCCGGGACGGATCCCTGAGCCACATCGGGGGTCCCAGCTGAACTCGGCACCTTAATGGTCTGTGAAATCCGGCTGAAACTTGACCCTCAGGTTAAAGTACTCCACACAGACTCTGTTTGCTAGTCACCCGAGGGTGCAGGCTCGCCGTGAAGGTGCCACGGCTGTGGCCCAGCTACGCAGTGTTGCTCACAGACAGTGGCCACTGACCTTCCCAGGGGGTTCCCGTCGTGGCTTCCGTGGCACAGCGTCACCTCACGATGCTCCCGGAATAACTGCAAAAGGCAAATCACCCAAAATGACAAAGTGGGTTTCTGCCGTGTGTCATGGCCCAGCCGCCCGAGCCCCAGGAAGCTGATGGGCTCTGTGTGTGTGTGTGTGTGTGTGTGTGTGTGTGTGTGTGTGTGTTCGGAAACTGACTTTGCTGTACCTTACCTCATTCTGGAGAAGTTTCAGCTCTTATTGAAGACGTTTAAAACAACTCCAGTCATTCTGAAAAGTGGACTGCCAGAATAATCAAGAGAGACAGGTGGAGGTATAGCCCCCCTAAATAACAAGATTCAGCATTGTTCAAGACCACTCACACACGCAGAGATCCCAAGTGTCAGCAGGGGCAGTGTCCCAGAGGCATCCCTGCCCACCTTCGAGAACTTTCTTAGCTAGCGCAGATGGAGAGCGTCCCCGGTGGCAGGGAAATGCACCAGTAGCTGACCCCTCGAGAGTGTCAGGGAACGTCAGCTCCGAGAGAGAGTTTTCCGGTTCGTGAACATGAGACGTTCCCACTTCCTCCCAGCCTCTGCCCTTTCCTGTGGGTCTCTGCGCCTGGTGTCGACTCCGAGGTCATCTCTGGCCGTGGACACGCCCAGGCATGTCGCCACGCCCGCCCCCCTGCCGGCCCTCCTGCCAACACAGGCGGAACCCAGGCCCGTCCGAGTGGTTTTCTCTGGGCTCTGCTTCCTTCCCAGTACAGAACGAGGGGGCTCGCCGGGGTTGCGTCTCCCTCCTGATTCTTTCCTGAGCACGTTACTGAAAGTGAGTTTTCCGGGGTTGGAGCGATAGCACAGCGGGTAGGGCATTTGCTTTGCACGTGGCCGACCCAGGTTCGATTCCCAGCATCCCATATGGTCCCCTGAGCACCGCCAGGAGTAATTCTTGAGTGCAGAGCCAGGAGTAACCCCTGTGCATTGCCGAGTGTGACCCAAAAAGCAAAAAACAAAGAAAGTGAGTTTTCCATCTCCGTGCGTGTGAAGGGAAGCCACCAGACCCCCAGGATGTCCCCTGGTGGGCTGACATACGAGGCACCTGCCTCTTCTCTCCGTGTTCACTCTCGGGTGAGGCCATAGGGGAGTTCCGGTTTGAATATTCGGAAAGTGGCGGGGGGCACACTTTTGGTGCTGAGTGGACTCCTGGCTCAGTGCTTGGGGACCAGAGGAGGTACCAGGGATGGGACCCTAGCTGACCCCAGGCAAGGCAAGCCCCTCACCTGCTGTATGACAGCGCTGCTCCTTTTGTGACATCGGGGCACTCGGCAGTGCAGGGACCACGCCAGGAGGTTCTCGGGACTGTGTGGGGGCCTGGCCAGCACGCTGTGCGCAGGTGCCGCCTCTGACCACGCGGCCCGTGCCTGATCTCAGGGGGACACTCGGGAAGCCGGGAGCTGCGAGCCTGTGGCAGGAGCTTGGTCGCAGGGTACCTGGTGACAGGTGGCTGACATCTGAACAGTCTTCTCAGACCTGACACAGCAATCGGGAAAAAGAGCCACTTGGACAGTGAAAGTGGCGGGGCCCAGACCCCGGCGAGGGAGAGACTGCAGACGATTTCCTAAGAGATGGTCAGTCGCCAGAAATCAGAGGACTGATTCAAAAAAAAAAAAGATGCCATTTCAGGTTATGGGGGTTGTCAGAGTCTTGCAGGCCCAGCAGTGCGAGGTGACCGGGAGGGACGTGAGGTGTTGACACTCGGCAGGTGACCGGGAGCGAGAGGGGACGTTGGCAGCCATCAGTGTGGATGGGGTTGGCTAGGTTTGAAATATTTCATGGCTTCTTTTATTTTATATAAAAGTGTCCGGCGAATGCGGACGCCCAGGGTCATGATGGGAAAGGGGATCACATGATCCAGGTGGGGCCGAGGGCTTAGAGGCAGCGCTGGGACAAGGTGAGGGCTGGACAGGGCGGGAAGGTTTGGAGTCTGGTACCTCAAGAAAAATGATGCTTAGAGAGAACGAAGAGAAAGAGCGAGAATGAAATGTCACTGTGGAGATGACGGCCGCATTTGCTGAGGGAGGAAGATGATTCGGGTCAGTGAGAACACAGTCTCCGGCCTTCGAGGGGAAGACCCAGGTTCTAGAGACTTCTGTTCCCCCGAGTCAGCTTGGTTGTTCAGGATCCCAGAATATCGTGCCTGTCAGTGGCTTGGAGTCGGGGAAGCAGGAGATTCAGCAGAAATGACCCCACAGTTAATACCCACCAGCTCTGTGGTTAGACTCCAAAAATCTTAAATGATAGAATGACACGGATGCGTTGGATCACGTATTAAAGTTGATGTGACTGGTGCGGAAATTACCAGGTCAGTAAAACACAACAAAGTTATTGGAGAAATCAAATCACATACAAAGATTTAACGTATTCCAGGGCGTTTGTATTTCTTTTCCTATATAGCTGTATCAGAGACAAATCTTACATTCTGCTTTTTTGTATCACTTTCTGTGAAAGTTAGTCCTGCAATTAGCATGATTTTATTTGCTCTATAACATTCATTTAGAAATATATGTATCTTTACATAATATTTATTTGGAGATATTATATAACCACTTGCCAAGATAAAATATTTACCTGGGGGAAATATTTAGCCATATGCCTAGGTAAAATAATTGTATTATAGTTTTCTTCTGTTAAAATAATGCTCCGCAAATGTCTTCATGCTTTGGGGTGGTGTTCTGTTTTGTTTTTATTTCGAGCTTATTTCTCTGTCTGACGTTTCCGGGTTTGGTGTCCTGTGGAGAAGTCGCACTGTTTGGGGCCACAGGCAGAGAAGCTTTCCATCCGCCCCCGTTGGCGACAGGATATTGCAAGCCCGTTTTGGATTTTTTTGTTGTTTTATTTTCTTTTTTCCCTGACCGAACTGAGAATCCCGTCTGCTCTGCCTTCCTCTCGCCGCTCTGCAGAGAGGCGTCCAGCAGCCCCTCGGCCGGCCCGTCCCAGCGCCTCCCGGCGGGCGCCTCCCCCCAGAACCAGCTCTCCGGCTGAGGGCAGAACCCGTGGGCTGCAGGGCCAGCTGCCCTCCCTGCCCACGAACACAGGGAGCACTGCCAACGTCTCAGCGCGGCTCTAGGTGTGGCCACGTGGGACTCGCTCAGGGTGGACGGGGCACCCCAAGGCCACTCCGGCTGCGTCCAGTGCCCCGGGGCCTCTGTTCACCGGCCGCTCCCCCTGGTGGAGAGAACTCCCCCCTTCCCCCGATTGCTCCGGGCCTGCCCGCAGGGAAGGGGCGGCTGCAGGCAGGCCGGTCAGCTCAGTGGACTTGGGCCTGGTCCTCGAGGCCTCGAGGCCTGTCCAGCCCACCCGCCCCGGCGCGGGCATCAGCTCTATAATCCGTTCTGCTCAAGCTCAGGCGCATTTGCATGTGTGTTTGGCACGGCCTGGCCGTGAGGGGGAAGCCGGGCGGCCACACCAAACACTCTGGCCGTCCACACCGCGCCGGGACGTGTGTGGGGCTCAGCCTCCACGGGGCAGGGAGCAGGGACAGACGCCTCGGCGCCGTCCACCCGACTGGAAAGCACGCAGCTCTCCAAACGCAGCCGTGCAGGGACCCCCGCTTCCTCCTCACGGGGAACTAAGCCCGTCGCGCCTGACCATGGACGTTGCGGTCACTCCCCCTTTCCTCGAGAAGCTGCTTCCCTGGCGAGGGCTTGCCCTCGGCACCTCCTGCTCGGAGGAGGACGTTTGTGTATTAAAACTGGTGGCGATGAAAATTTCAGATCAAATTTTCTGGGTCTCCGTCGGCCCTTTGTTAATTCTTTCCGGAACCGCTGCTTCTTGTGCGGCGTCTCGCTAAACAAGATGTTCGCCGTAAATAGAAATTTAAATGGTATTGTGGATTCTAAATCGACCTTTGGGAGCCGTCCCGGGATCCCTCGTGGAGACAGGACCGGCTCCAATATGAAGAATTTCCATTTCGGGCCCGGATTCTCCCTCCCGTAGCCGGACGATTAGCGCTCGTAAAATGTTTTGTTTCCGAAACGTTTCTTAGATGACTAAAAATAACATCACAAAGCGTGTTTGTTATATTCTTAATTGTTTTGACCATAGAATTAATTTTAAAGTCGAAGGGGGCATTGCTTTTTCATCATTTCCAGCTCAGAATATTCAGGCTGTCACAGCTGTTCATGAATAATGTCCATTTAAAACTGTTGGCAGCCAGTGCCGGCGAGTTGGCCAGATGAATTAAATGTTGGGGGGATCTGACAGGCAGCACGCTGCTTTGTGATCATTCCAAAGTTCTAATAATCTCCCTCACCTTCTCTGCCTGCCGCTAATGAAAGAGAATAGGTGATTGCACCTCGGGCTATGTTCCGCGCCTAATGACTGCTCCAAAGGCAGATTTATGAAGAAAAAATTAACTTTGAATGAGGATTGAATTGGCTCTGACAGTCTCATAGACTGTGACACAGATTCTGTGGCAAAACAGACGTAGCCCTAATTGATTATCAATATTTTAAGCAAAGTGATGAAAATAAGCATTAAGTGATGAGAAAGGCCGTCTTAATACAGGAGGCGCGAGCCGGGCCGGGCGGGCTCTGGGGGAGGCCGGCCCCGAGCCACCGCGTCCATCCGTCCGTCCGTCCACCCGTCCCTCCCGCTCGGCTCGGGCTGGTGCTCGCGGCCCTCCGGCGTCTCTGACTGGAATGTTAATCTTCCCCCTCAGCACCGCAGAGCTGGCGGAGTCTCTTCCCGAGAAGTTTGTTTAATATTTAACTCATCTGGAACAGAGACGAGCTCTCGGACCGGGCGGGACTGAGGCTTTATGTGATGGTTTCCGATTAACGCCGCTTTTTTCCCTTTTTCCCCCGCCTGTACTTTCTCGATTGGTTATTACGAACCCACAAAGGTGTCTGGCGGCCATTGTGTCTCTACAGCAGTGACGGCCCTGGCCTCCGTCCTCGTGTTGGGAGTAAAATAAGAAACCATACACACACATCCCCTCACACACACACCCTCACACACATACACACACCCTCACACACACACCTTTACACACATCCCCTCACACACACCCTCTCACACACACCCCCTCACACACACCCCCTCACACACATACACACACCCTCACACACACCCCCTCACACACACCCTCTCACACACACCCCCTCACACACACCCCCTCACACACATACACACACCCTCACACACACCCTCACACACACACACTCACACTCTCACACACCCCCTCACACACACACCCTCACACACCCCCTCACACACGCTCACACACACCTTTACACACACACTCACACATTACACACACACCATCACACGCAGACACACCCTTACACACACCCTCACACACACTCATACTCTCTCTCACACACACCCTCACACACTTACACACACACACACTCACATACTCTCTCTCACACACACACCCTCACAGACACACACTCACACCCCCCCCCCCCGTGTCCCTCCCCTGTGGCCCCTTGCAGCCTGTGTTCTTGGCCCAGCCACAGGAGTCCGGCCTGCCCGCCGTGTCTGCGTGTGGCCCGAGGTGAGCTGTGCAGCTGTGACACTGCCCTCCTGTGTCGGCCGAGGGGCTGTGCGTGGTTCTCTGGGTGCGACTCGCCAGCCTGGAGCGCGGAGACCCGGGACCGTGGTGGGCGAGCGTGGGCAGCCTGCGCCGTCGGGCAGGACTAGGTGAGGAGCGTGTGAACCCAGTGGCCGAGGTGCCCTCCCGCGCCGGCTCCCGGCCACTCAGGGTCTGCGTCCACGGCCCCTGGAGCCGGCGTCGCTGGGACTGGGGCGGTGGGAGCCTTCCCAGAGGAGCTCGGCAGGTGACACGGGGGTGTGTCTGAAGGTCGAGGCGGGCGGCGGGCGCCCCACCTCGTGCCAGGGCTGCCCCCGTGGCCACTCGGCCTCCTGTGGCGGGGACAGCCCAGCTGCCGTGTGCGCGTTCCAGCACTCGGAGCCCAGGGGACAGTGAGGTGTGGATCTTTCGGGACCCGGCCCGCCGGCCCGCGTCCTGGTGGGGTCCCACGGCCTGCTGGTGGAATTGTTCCAAGTTTGGTCCGTGCCTTGACCCCACTGAAACAGACTGCGTGTCTCAGCTCTGCTGCGAGGAGAACGTTAAATTAGTGACGTTCCCCTCGGAGACCCTCGGAGACCCTCGGAGACCTGCCGTGCTTTGGGCCCGTCAAAGGACTTTTCTAAAAAGGCAGAGGAACTGGACCCACCGGGTACTGCCACAACCTCCTTCCCCGACCCCGGGACCAGCCTCTGGACACCGCCCTCCTCGGCGCGCAAAGACCCAAGTGTGAGAACTTCCGAGACGTGACCGTCAGAGGAGCCCCGCGAGCTGCCCCCCCGCGGGGGACGGTCTCGGCGCCCGCCGTCAGATTTCCGAGGAAAGTCTGGTTCTGCGTTTCCCGGGGAAGCAGACGAGGGCGAAGAGCCCAGGAGATGCAGTCACCCCCCGGCCAAAGTCTGCTGCGTGCTCACACGTCTCGGGTCCTGATCAGGGAGCCGGATGCCTCGGCCAGGCGGGAACCCTGCCTGCCCCGACGGGGAGACCCGCCGTGCGAGCAGCTCCCAGAAGCAGAGAAATAAATTATTCTCATTGCGCCACCTAGCGGGGCCTCTCCGCTGCTGCGCCCACTCAGACTCGGTCTTGGGCAGAACACAGCCAAGAGGGGACGTTTTGGGGGTGGGGGTGTCCATTTTGCTTATTTTTTTTTATTTTTTTTTTAATTGAATCGCCGAAGGTGGGACGTTTTTAAAACTAAGTTCTCCCAGTTGTCGGTCCCAGCTTTATTCCCCAGATGGTGATGGGTTCCAGGAAAAGACTTGGTCGATAGACTCTGGATAAAATATGCCGGTTTTCTTTAATGAGGTCACATATCAGTGGTGAGCCCAAAAAGCAGGTAGTACATTTGCCTTGCACGCCGCCGACCCGGGTTCGATTCCTCCATCCCTCAGGAGAGCCCAGCAAGCTACTGAGAGTATCTTACCCACACGGCAGAGCCTGGCAAGCTCCCCGTGGCATATCGGTATGCCAAAAACAGTATCAACAAGTCTCACAGTGGAGACGTTACTGGTGCCCACTCGAGCAAATCAATGAGCAACGGGACTACAGTGCTGCAGTGCTACAGAATTTGTGCCATACGTATTTATCTGAAATGAAAACTGAAATGCTGCCTATGAAAGTACTGAGCTTGCTGACTTAGTGTACAATGATAGGGTCAGGTACCTGTTTTTCAATCTGCGTCCCAAGCGTTTGCACACATTGTCCTACTTACGTTGTCTGCTTGGGACTTTTCCCCTAATGCTACATAAACATTCAGGTGCTTTGCCCCTAACTTTTTATCTTTGATGTCCTTGAGCTCCAGGGTCATCCCCTCAGGCTGCACGGGAGGTAAGGGGTGCCATGGCCCCGGCCCGGGCTCTGCGCCGCTCTCACGGGAAGCTCCCAGTGTGAGAAACAGCAGGGAAATACCTCATTGCTGTGGCAGGCGGTTGTCCCACGTGCAACTCGATTTGCGACGTCCGAGGGAGGGTCGGACTCCCAGTGGCTGGAACTACAGGCCAGAGACCTTCTGTTTGGTGTGACGTGAGGTGACTATTCAGGGGACGCCGCCGGGCGTCTGTCTCTCAGCCTGAGTGAGGAGGGCGTTCGCTCGGGGAAGCTCGGCAAGGCCTGTTGGCGTGGGCGGCTCGGCGTGTCGGGGCGTGTCGGGGCGTGGGGGGCGTGCGTGGACAGACCGGTGTCCTTGCCGGAGCTGCTGGTGACTCTCAGCACCCCTTTTCTCCCAGCCGTCTCCGAGCGCTTTTAGCGCGTCGACGCCTGCTCGTGCCGCGAGTGGCCACGCCCGGACGTGGCCCAGCACGCACAGACGGCGGCCCTGGTGCAGAGCACTGAGTTGCGTGAGCAGAGGCGCCTCGTTCCTGCGTCCCGCTCTCCAGGGCCGTGACGCATGTTAATTCCATTTGGTTCAGTGAGCAGCTAACTTAGGAGTTAACGAGCCCCGTCTGATATGACGGCGCTGACACCAGCCGTCCGCCTGCAGGAAGGCGGCAGGGAAGGACCCTCGAGGGGGTTCTCGGTCGGCCGCGGACAGCCCCCGAGCACCACAGGGGGGGACCAAGCCCCCCCCCCAGAACAAGCCCAGAGAAAGCGTCAGTCGAGCCCGGGGCCGCCGGGTCCACCAGGGAAACCCGCAGCCCCAGGGGCCCTCCGAGGCAGCAGGCGTCGGGGCTCTGAGACCGCTGAATCCGCGTTTCGGGGTCCTGGGGTGGAGAGGCGTGGGGGGCGCGTGTGGCTGGGAGGTCACGGCCGGGCCAAAACACCATCCCACAAACACAGACGTCTGCCATCGTGCCGCGTCCCTGCGGCCGGGCGGGACGCCCTCACTGCTGGGTTAATTGAGGTAATCGGGCAGACGTTACAGTGGTCACTGTGTGCCCAGGTGAGTGGGGAGGGGTGAGGCACTGCGAGGTGACTAGGCTGGGGCTGGCCGCCCCGCCCCGGGTCACGCTGCTGTGTTTTCTGACCAGCTAAAACTAAATCAGACCGCCGTAGAAATGAAGAAGGCCAAGTCGCTTGCAGTTTATAGAACGTCCTTCTCGAAATTCATGGTCCCATCAAGAAAGAAACACAGAAAGAAAGGAAGAAAGGAAGAAAGGAAAGAAGGATGAAATTAAATTCCTGGGTCTGGAGCACAGCGGGTAGGGTGTTTGCCTTGCACGCGGCCGACCCGGGTTCGATTCCCAGCATCCCATTTGGCCCCCTGAGCACCACCAGGAGAAATTCCTGAGTGCAGAGCCAGGAGGAACCCCTGAGCATCGCCGGGTGTGACCCAAAAACCAAAAAAAAAAAAAAAATTTTAATTTCTGTTTACAACTAAAAGTCGTGTCAGGATGCAGAGGGCGGAGAGACTCCCGTGGCCGGGGTCGCTCGTTCCTGGGGTCCCGGGCTCTCTTGTTCCCTCCCGTGAAGTGGCTCGGGCTGAGGTGGGGCGTCTCCTCCCCAAACATCACACCGAGGAACCGCGCAGCGACCACGGGGCGGCTGGGAACTGTCCGCGCCATGATTTCTGGAGCGGAAACGTCACTTGTGCCTGGAGGGAGGTGTCCTCGTCTGGGGGCCCCCGTGAGGCCCAGCGGGTGCTCCTGGCTCGGTGCTCGGGTTCCTGGGCCCCTGCGTGCGGAGCCCCGGGCACTCTTGGGCCGCTCGTGTCTGTCTCGGGCTTGCTGTTGTGCAGAGACTCTCCTGCGGCCGTTTCGACGATACAGGCCCGTGTCTGCCGGAGAGAGTCGCGTGTCCCCGTTCTGCGGTGCAGCCGCTCTCCCCGTGGGTGGGACTGTTCTTACTGCTTATGAAACACGCAGACACAATTCCTCTTGGAAACACAGGGGACCACAAAGCCAAGAGAGGTATGCATATACACATACATATTTTTAAATTTTTTAATATAGATTGTTGATTCTAGCTGAGGTGTTCGGGTCCCTGGTACGGGCGCAGAGACACTGCCCGCCACTCAGTGCTCGAGACTGTCCCCCACCCTCGGCCCCTCGGCCCCACGTTCCTCCTGACAGTCCCCACGCGTGGCTGTTCCCGTGACCTCCCACACACGTCCCCGCGTTGCCTCCCAGCAGCCTGTTCTCCCTCCCTGGTCTGCGTTGGTGAATATTCCCTGCCCCGAGACAGCAGGACGCGCCCCTCTCACCCCGTCCTGCCTCTGCTTCCCCTCCCTCCGCGTTGCTGGGACCCGTGACGCCCCCCCCCCCCCCGTGTGCCCTCGGGCCTGGCTGCTCTGCCCTCCTGCCCTGAGCAGAGGTGTGCGGGGAGGTGTTTGGGGACCGCCCGCTGCTCCCCAGGGAAGTCAGGACCCGGCGCCTTCCCACCCACTCGCTGCGTCCTGCCAACATCTGCCCTTCCCTGGTTTCGTGGGTTTGGTTCTGTTTCGTACGTGTGCCTTTCGCACCGGCTGAGGTGACCCTCCTTGTCACTTGGTTTATGTTTCCCCTGAGGAAAACCGGGTGTTGGGCAGCTCGTGTGCCCACTGCCGTGTATATGTCTGTGTGTGTGTCTGTGTGTGTGTCTGTGTGTCTGTGTGTGTGCCTGTGTCTGTGTCTGTGTGTCTATTTGTGTGTGTGTGTGTCTGTGCTGCGGGTCTGCTCTGTTCTCCCCATTTCTTTATTGTTTATTTTAATTGAATCACCGTGAACAACACTTACAGAGCTCTCCTGTTTGAGTTTCAGCCATACAGTGACCGGACGCCCATCCCTCCACCAGGGCACATGCCCCACCACCCATGTCCCCAGTGTCCCCCGCCCCCACCCACCCTCCCCCTGCCTCCATGGCAGACAGTTTCCCCCAGACTCTCTACTTTGGGGCATTATGGTTTGCAGTACAGACACTGAGAGGCATCACGTTTGGTCCTTTGCCTGCTCTCAGCACACGTCTCCCATCTCGAGCGATCCCTCCAGCCGTCACTGACTCAGTGACCCCTTCTCTATCCCCGCCGCCTTCTCCCCCAGCTCACGAGGCAGCTGCCAGCTGTGGGGCAGTGTTCCTGGCCCTTGTGTCTGCTGTCCTGGGGTGTCCGTCCCATGTGACGCTACCTTGTATTCCACAAACGAGTGCCGTCCTTGTGTCTGTCCCTCTCACTTCACTGTGACACTCTCCGTGACCACCCACTTACGCAGACATCCAGACTTGCTCTTCCCTCGCAGCTGCGTAGTGCTCCACCGTGTGGGTGGACCATCTCCCGTTTCTTGACGGCGTTACGGAAGACCGACGGCTTCTGAATGCCCGAGGCCGTCTTCTTCGGCAGGACACGGCCGAAGGGGGAAGGTCAGCTTTGCGGGTGCTCGCGCCGTGGACACCGCCCGCATCTCGTCCCCATCTCCGGCCTCGGCATCCCGTGTGTCTGTCGGGCTCTGCCCTGGCTCTGGGGGCCGCAGTGCCCCGGGTCCCACCGTGGCCTCCCCGCCGCCCGGCAGAGGGGCCAGCAAAGGGTCCCTCGTGTGTCTGGGCGCTCCGCACCCCCCGGGTGCCGCGGTGCCGCCGAGGGGAGCGTGCAGGGGCCCTCGGAGAGGGGCCCCCGGTGGGCAGGCCCGGGAGACGCGGCCCGAGCAGAAAACGGCGCATGAAGGGCGCGGACACGGCTGCAGGCCGGAGCGGGTCAGGGCAAGCATGGACAGCCCTCGCCCTGCCCCCCAAGACTGCGCCTGACACCCAGAGTACCGGGCGGGGCCTGCCGGGCCGAGATGTCCTTCCCTGCCCCTCCCTCACAGTGCTCAGACTCTTCAAAGGAGTAGGTGGACGTGGAGAGTGTCACGCTGAGTGAAATGAGTCAGAGAGGGACAGACGTAGGAGGACGGCACTCATTGGTGGAGTAGAAGAACATCACATGGGACGGACACCCAAGGACAGTAGACACAAGGGCCAGGAACACTGCCCCACAGTTGGCAGCTGCCTTGTGAGCTGGGGGAGAAGGCAGCGGGGATAGAGAAGGGGTCACTGAGTCAGTGACGGCTGGAGGCATCACTCGGGATGGGAGACGTGTGCTGAGAGCCGGCAAAGGATCAAACGTGACGGTCACTCAGTACCTGTATTGCAAACCATAGTGCCCCAAAGTAGAGAGAGAGTCTGGGGGAAACTGTCTGCCATGGAGGGGGGGGGGGTTGGAAAAGGGGCGGGGATACTGGGGACATGGGTGGTGGGGAATGTGCCCTGGTGGAGGGATGGGTGTTCAATCACTGAATGACGGAAACTCAAACATGAAATCTTTGTAACTGTAGCTCACAGTGATTCAATTTTTTAAAAAAATTTAATTTTTAAAAAAGAGTAGATGTTTAGAAGCAAGGACGGAAATAGATTTGTCACATACAGGTTTCCCGTAAAATGTCAGCCAAACACATGAAAAAATGCTCTTCATCACTAATCATCAGGGAGATGCAGATCAAAACAACAATGAGATATCATCTCACACCACAGACACTGGCACACATCCAAAAGAACAGAAGCAACCAGTGTTGGCGTGAATGTGGGGAGAAAGGGACTCTCCTTCACTGCTGGTGGGAATGCCGACTGGTCAGCCCTTTTGGAAAATAATATGGACGATTCTCAAAAGATTAAAAATTGAGCTCCCATTTGACCCAGCAGTACCACGCCTAGGAATATATCCCAGAGAGGCAAAAAAGTATAGCAAAAATTACATCTGCACTTGTATGTTCATCGCAGCACTGATTACAATAGCCAGAATCTGGAAGAAACCCAAGTGCCTGAGAACAGATGACTGGTTAAAGAAACTTTGGTACATCTACACAATGGAATACTATGCAGCTGTTAGAAAAGATGAAGTCATGAAATTCACATATAGATGGATCAGCATGGAAAGTATCATGCTAAGCGAAATGAGTCAGAAAGAGAGGGACCGACATAGAAAGATTGCACTCATCTGTGGAATATAAAGTAACAGAATGGGAGACTAACACCCAAGAGTAGTAGAGATGAGTACCAGGAGGTTTGCTCCACGGCTTGGAAGCCGGCCTCACATGCTAGGGGGAAAGGCAGCTCAGTTTGAGAAGGGATCATCATGTAAATGGTGCTAGGAGGACCCCTCGGGATGGGAGACGCTCCCTGAAAGTAGACTATAGACCGAACATGATGGCCACTCAATGCCTCTGTTGCAAAGCACAGCACCCAAAAGGAGAGAGAGAGTCAAAGGGAATGCCCTGCCACAGAGGCGGGGTGAGGGGTGGCAGGAGAGATGCTGGGACCATTGGTGGGGGATGGGCACTGGTGGAGGGATGGGCACTCGATCATTGTATGACTGAAATGCAAGCACGGAAGTTTGTAAGTCTGTAACTGTACCTCACGGTGATTCGCTAATAAATTAATAAATTAACTAATTAATTAAAAAGTCAGCCAGAGGTGGAGTGTCGCTGGGAGAACCCCGGGCAGCCCCTCCGGGCCCCTTCGGGTCCCCCCAGGGATCGAGACGGTCAGGCGGGGCTTCAGGGGCTCCGGTCACTCGCTGGCACTCGGCCTTTCTCCCTTGGGAGCGGCCACAGCGGCCGTGCTCGGCTGTCTCCTGGCGGGGCCGGGGACACGGGCGCTGTCGGGCGCGTGCAGCTCACAGCTCGCTCTCTCCTCCTGTCCCCCCTCACCACCAGGCCTCCCCGTCACCCGACTCGTGGTCTCAGCTTCACAGGCTGCCCACCGCAAGCCGCTCGCTGGAACTGTTGACTAGGGGCTGGGCACGACGTGCCTTGCACACGGCCGGCCCGGGTTCGATCCCCAGCCCCTGCGGTGCCCCAGCCCTGACGGGAGGGGTCCCTGGGCGCAGAGCCGGGTGTGCCCCAGCAAAGCAGCCCAAGAAGGAGGGACGGCGGGGGGGGGGGGGGGTCAGCAGCTGCTTCAGTGTCCCGGAAGTGATTCCTTCCAGGGAGTCTTTCCGAAATGCTGAACTGTCTTTCTGGGAACGGTTTCCAGCTGACGGCCCTGAGCGAGCTTGATGGATGTGCCGAAGGTCGCAGGAACACGGGACCAGGAAGTTATTTTTATTTTCCATATCAGCATTCTGTAAAACAGGGAAAAGCGCCTCGCCAGGAGGCCTTCGCCGGGAGAGACCGCCCCCCCCCCCCCCCGCAGCCCCGCCGCTGGGGTCCCCGCCTGCTTGCTGGGCGCAGCCCCTCCGAGCAGGAGTCGGGGGGCCCTCGGGGACGGGTCAGCGTGTCCCTCTCGGGAGTGCTGCTGGCCTCTCAGGGGGCCTCCGAGGGGGCCGTCCTCGGCACGGTCCTGGCCAGGGACACGGACCAGCTGCCACGAAAGGAGACGCAGTGAGGAGGCCCTGGTGGCTGGGGCGGCCCCAGCAGGCAGAGGGAACCTTCCGGCCTTTCCCCGGGTGTCCTTGGCCTGCAGGGCGAGCCCTGGGCCGTGCACCGGGCCCACAGGCCAGCCGCTGCGTCCGGGGCGCCGTTACAAAGCCAGAGCGTCACCTGGGGTGGGTTTGAAATTCCAGAAAGACCGACTCAGGCACAAATCACGGTACATTTCCCCTTAGGCACCTTGAGTCGTTTCACAGA